>NC_080045.1:6016786-6301519 GCF_012489685.1 Lotus japonicus | reverse complement strand
TGTGTAGAGTTTGAAGATATGACTAGAAGTGTGGATGGTGCCTCAATTTATAAGAAAATTATAATGACATTTTATGGCAAACTTATCCATTTATTTATTTCCATTCAACTCTTGATATGGGACTTCAATGTGGTCGTCCACATACAGGATCAAATATTATAATTGATGAAACATGTCTTGGCTCGAAAATGCTAGTTAAACTACATATTTAGACTCTTTATAAATTTACGATTTAGTCATTATAGCCTTGATTCACTAGTTGCAGAATTAAAGAAATTTAATGATGAGATGGATGTGAGAAAGAGAGGGAGAGAGAGAGAGAGAACTCGAACGATACACATCATGCATCATGTATATTTTTGTTGAGTTTCCAATAACACTCTCACTATATTTTTGGTAGGAGTAAATTACCATTCCAAACCTTTTATGGACAAAGTTATCATTTATTTTATTCTAAAATGGAACTTGACTTATTGGGTACTAAATAAATATGTCATCACTTTTTTTGAACTTTATTTGTATCTGCATATTCTTTTTCTTCAAAAACTCGACCACTCTCTCGCAATTCCTTGTTGCTATTGCGCATCATTTTTTCCTCTAATAAGGTTCACAATGATGTGAGGCTACATTTATTATATTTTTAAGCATTTCGCGAATTCACCAAAAAGCAAAATTTCACATCTGCTTCAACATTTCGTAAATTTCCCCATAACTGTTGTGAGGTTTCTTCTATTTGTGTAGGACCATCTTCATTATCGCTTGAATGATTTTATCTCATCTCAAAATAGAGCAACAGTAGATGTGCTCTGTAGTCAAAACTAAGCGATGGAGGAAGTACGAAGCTCGCTAAGGGGAAAACCTTTGCGATTTGCACCTGCACATGGTGATAGTGGAGGAGAACATTCGAGTAATAGCGGAGGTTCCACTACTTGAGATGCAGACCAAAATTGACCATAAACGATGGTGAAGCTGGTCGAAAATTAGAAAGAAAATAATAAAATGGAAGAGAGAAGTTATTGATTTTAAAATTTAAGAAAAAAGAAATTACATAAATACCTATAACTCAAACTACTATCAAGAAGAAGAATTGGTGATCTTGAAAGAAGAAGAAACTTGTGAATTCTAATTTACTCCTTCAAAAAATCTAGCGGGAGTAAATATTTTCAGTCCGCCTCTCAATCCTCTCAAAATCATTTGATATCTTATTCAAAACTTTTTTTTTTGAACATATCTTATTCAAAACTTGTTTCTTTTATTTATTGTGGTTTTAAATATATTTTTTTGAAAGCAAAAGAAAATTATAATAATCGGAGGCGAGAACAAGTCCTCTCACCAATGGACGTTACAACGCAAATACGAAAAAAGAAAACAACGAGCTACGAACCCAAGGAAAACCAACATACGACAATAAAAAACCGATAGAAAGACTCGAATCCCGGGCACATCCCACAATGACCAAAAACCTACCAGGAGAAAACGAACCGCGCTCCATTTTTGAGAAAACGAACTACCAGACCATAAAGAAGTAGGCCCTACCCACCTCCACCCCTCTCCGGATGGGTCGACTATAGGTGATTCAAAAAGGCCTCAATAGTCTCCTCTTCGGTGCCTAAGAAAACTAACCTGCATGCTTTACCAAATTTACATACATTAGCCGCTCACTCGGCCACGCCTGTTTTAAATATTTATAGGTTGGTGTTGTTTGAATAATGGTTTAAAAGATGAGAATTAGTACAAACTAAAAAGTATAGCAGTGGGAAAATGATTCGATGATAGTGCTATACAAATTGATATTGCGGTCAAAAATTTGAATCTCACGTTAATTGAAAAAAGAAATTTTCATAAAATAAAATCATTAGGAGAATACGGGTGTTTGATATTTGGGAATCAATCCTCATTTCAATTATTTATTTCCCAAATTTATTTTAAAACTATGTATACTTAAATAAACCAAGTCGAGATTGATTTAATTAGTTAAACTATTGATCGAGTTTTGGTAAAAAAAATTAAAAATTGATTTATCTTCAAACATAACTAAAATTATTGATTCTATTACCTCGAATTCAAATTAGATAACTGATAGTTGATTGTACCATTGTTCATATCATGTTTCGTTTTTCAGGTTGGTTATTTGACTTTTTTTTTCTCTTACGCGTATCCAATTCGTGCATATATCAGATCCCTTTAATTTACTATATTTTTAGAACTTCATCATAACAAATCAACAACTTTTTATCATAAAATGGATAAAAAAAATTGGAAGATTGTATATTCATTACATAATCAATGGATACATATGAGATTAGAAGAGGTTCTACATTTCCCCTTTGCAGATCCGTAAGTTTATAGTCTTAATCTTTTTCACCTATTATTTCTATCGAACTTTTTCCACCAATCCGTGTAAAATCATCATGGAATCCTGCACAGAACCGATAAAACATGAATAGAGTGAAATAAGCATGTACATGTTCACAAGATTAAGATACTAATGGAAAAGAGATACTTACGTGTTGCAATCAATACTAGGATCAAAAGAGAACGGAAGGGAGATGTTACAGAGTTGCGGGAGCTGTTTCGCTTTGTCGGCATTCACATTAAATTGTGCAGAAGCTTTTTTCAAACAACCACATAGATCCCTGCGATTTTGAGTGGTGTCAGCTCTTTGAGCTAAAGTGGTTGCTCCTACGCAGCAATAAGACGATGGTTGCCCAAAACCTGTGAGATATGGTAGACACGGTGCCAAATACGGTATGGCAGCAAAGCAAGAGATTTCATCCGTCTGGCTTGAAACGAAAGAGGTTAACATTATCCCAAATGTCATAACAGGAATGAAAAAAGACATCATTTTCCTTCCAGGCATCTTGGTTAGTAGATATGTCTGTGTGTTTGTGTGTAGAGTTTGAAGATATGACTAGAAGTGTGGATGGTGCCTCAATTTATAAGAAAATTATAATGACATTTTATGGCAAACTTATCCATTTATTTATTTCCATTCAACTCTTGATATGGGACTTCAATGTGGTCGTCCACATACAGGATCAAATATTATAATTGATGAAACATGTCTTGGCTCGAAAATGCTAGTTAAACTACATATTTAGACTCTTTATAAATTTACGATTTAGTCATTATAGCCTTGATTCACTAGTTGCAGAATTAAAGAAATTTAATGATGAGATGGATGTGAGAAAGAGAGGGAGAGAGAGAGAGAGAGAGAGAACTCGAACGATACACATCATGCATCATGTATATTTTTGTTGAGTTTCCAATAACACTCTCACTATATTTTTGGTAGGAGTAAATTACCATTCCAAACCTTTTATGGACAAAGTTATCATTTATTTTATTCTAAAATGGAACTTGACTTATTGGGTACTAAATAAATGTCATCACTTTTTTTGAACTTTATTTGTATCTGCATATTCTTTTTCTTCAAAAACTCGACCACTCTCTCGCAATTCCTTGTTGCTATTGCGCATCATTTTTTCCTCTAATAAGGTTCACAATGATGTGAGGCTACATTTATTATATTTTTAAGCATTTCGCGAATTCACCAAAAAGCAAAATTTCACATCTGCTTCAACATTTCGTAAATTTCCCCATAACTGTTGTGAGGTTTCTTCTATTTGTGTAGGACCATCTTCATTATCGCTTGAATGATTTTATCTCATCTCAAAATAGAGCAACAATAGATGTGCTCTGTAGTCAAAACTAAGCGATGGAGGAAGTACGAAGCTCGCTAAGGGGAAAACCTTTGCGATTTGCACCTGCACATGGTGATAGTGGAGGAGAACATTCGAGTAATAGCGGAGGTTCCACTACTTGAGATGCAGACCAAAATTGACCATAAACGATGGTGAAGCTGGTCGAAAATTAGAAAGAAAATAATAAAATGGAAGAGAGAAGTTATTGATTTTAAAATTTAAAAAAAAGAAATTACATAAATACCTATAACTCAAACTACTATCAAGAAGAAGAATTGGTGATCTTGAAAGAAGAAGAAACTTGTGAATTCTAATTTACTCCTTCAAAAAATCTAGCGGGAGTAAATATTTTCAGTCCGCCTCTCAATCCTCTCAAAATCATTTGATATCTTATTCAAAACTTTTTTTTTTGAACATATCTTATTCAAAACTTGTTTCTTTTATTTATTGTGGTTTTAAATATATTTTTTTGAAAGCAAAAGAAAATTATAATAATCGGAGGCGAGAACAAGTCCTCTCACCAATGGACGTTACAACGCAAATACGAAAAAAGAAAACAACGAGCTACGAACCCAAGGAAAACCAACATACGACAATAAAAAACCGATAGAAAGACTCGAATCCCGGGCACATCCAACAATGACCAAAAACCTACCAGGAGAAAACGAACCGCGCTCCATTTTTGAGAAAACGAACTACCAGACCATCAAGAAGTAGGCCCTACCCACCTCCACCCCTCTCCGGATGGGTCGACTATAGGTGATTCAAAAAGGCCTCAATAGTCTCCTCTTCGGTGCCTAAGAAAACTAACCTGCATGCTTTACCAAATTTACATACATTAGCCGCTCACTCGGCCACGCCTGTTTTAAATATTTATAGGTTGGTGTTGTTTGAATAATGGTTTAAAAGATGAGAATTAGTACAAACTAAAAAGTATAGCAGTGGGAAAATGATTCGATGATAGTGCTATACAAATTGATATTGCGGTCAAAAATTTGAATCTCACGTTAATTGAAAAAAGAAATTTTCATAAAATAAAATCATTAGGAGAATACGGGTGTTTGATATTTGGGAATCAATCCTCATTTCAATTATTTATTTCCCAAATTTATTTTAAAACTATGTATACTTAAAAAAACCAAGTCGAGATTGATTTAATTAGTTAAACTATTGATCGAGTTTTGGTAAAAAAAATTAAAAATTGATTTATCTTCAAACATAACTAAAATTATTGATTCTATTACCTCGAATTCAAATTAGATAACTGATAGTTGATTGTACCATTGTTCATATCATGTTTCGTTTTTCAGGTTGGTTATTTGACTTTTTTTTTTCTCTTACGCGTATCCAATTCGTGCATATATCAGATCCCTATAATTTACTATATTTTTAGAACTTCATCATAACAAATCAACAACTTTTTATCATAAAATGGATAAAAAAAATTGGAAGATTGTATATTCATTACATAATCAATGGATACATATGAGATTAGAAGAGGTTCTACATTTCCCCTTTGCAGATCCGTAAGTGTATAGTCTTTATCTTTTTCACCTATTATTTCTATCGAACTTTTTCCACCAAACCGTGTAAAATCATCATGGAATCCTGCACAGAACCGATAAAACATGAATAGAGTGAAATAAGCATGTACATGTTCACAAGATTAAGATACTAATGGAAAAGAGATACTTACGTGTTGCAATCAATACTAGGATCAAAAGAGAACGGAAGGGAGATGTTACAGAGTTGCGGGAGCTGTTTCGCTTTGTCGGCATTCACATTAAATTGTGCAGAAGCTTTTTTCAAACAACCACATAGATCCCTCCGATTTTGAGTGGTGTCAGCTCTTTGAGCTAAAGTGGTTGCTCCTACGCAGCAATAAGATGATGGTTGCCCAAAACCTGTGAGATATGGTAGACACGGTGCCAAATACGGTATGGCAGCAAAGCAAGAGATTTCATCCGTCTGGCTTGAAACGAAAGAGGTTAACATTATCCCAAATGTCATAACATGAATGAAAAAATACATCATTTTCCTTCCAGGCATCTTGGTTAGTAGATATGTGTGTGTGTTTGTGTGTAGAGTTTGAAGATATGACTAGAAGTGTGGATGGTGCCTCAATTTATAAGAAAATTATAATGACATTTTATGGCAAACTTATCCATTTATTTATTTCCATTCAACTCTTGATATGGGACTTCAATGTGGTCGTCCACATACAGGATCAAATATTATAATTGATGAAACATGTCTTGGCTCGAAAATGCTAGTTAAACTACATATTTAGACTCTTTATAAATTTACGATTTAGTCATTATAGCCTTGATTCACTAGTTGCAGAATTAAAGAAATTTAATGATGAGATGGATGTGAGAAAGAGAGGGAGAGAGAGAGAGAGAACTCGAACGATACACATCATGCATCATGTATATTTTTGTTGAGTTTCCAATAACACTCTCACTATATTTTTGGTAGGAGTAAATTACCATTCCAAACCTTTTATGGACAAAGTTATCATTTATTTTATTCTAAAATGGAACTTGACTTATTGGGTACTAAATAAATATGTCATCACTTTTTTTGAACTTTATTTGTATCTGCATATTCTTTTTCTTCAAAAACTCGACCACTCTCTCGCAATTCCTTGTTGCTATTGCGCATCATTTTTTCCTCTAATAAGGTTCACAATGATGTGAGGCTACATTTATTATATTTTTAAGCATTTCGCGAATTCACCAAAAAGCAAAATTTCACATCTGCTTCAACATTTCGTAAATTTCCCCATAACTGTTGTGAGGTTTCTTCTATTTGTGTAGGACCATCTTCATTATCGCTTGAATGATTTTATCTCATCTCAAAATAGAGCAACAGTAGATGTGCTCTGTAGTCAAAACTAAGCGATGGAGGAAGTATGATGCTCGCTAAGGGGAAAACCTTTGCGATTTGCACCTGCACATGGTGATAGTGGAGGAGAACATTCGAGTAATAGCGGAGGTTCCACTACTTGAGATGCAGACCAAAATTGACCATAAACGATGGTGAAGCTGGTCGAAAATTAGAAAGAAAATAATAAAATGGAAGAGAGAAGTTATTGATTTTAAAATTTACGAAAAAAGAAATTACATAAATACCTATAACTCAAACTACTATCAAGAAGAAGAATTAGTGATCTCGAAAGAAGAAGAAACTTGTGAATTCTAATTTACTCCTTCAAAAAATCTAGCGGGAGTAAATATTTTCAGTCCGCCTCTCAATCCTCTCAAAATCATTTGATATCTTATCCAAAACTTTTTTTTTTGAACATATCTTATTCAAAACTTGTTTCTTTTATTTATTGTGGTTTTAAATATATTTTTTTGAAAGCAAAAGAAAATTATAATAATCGGAGGCGAGAACAAGTCCTCTCACCAATGGACGTTACAACGCAAATACGAAAAAAGAAAACAACGAGCTACGAACCCTAGGAAAACCAACATACGACAATAAAAAACCGATAGAAAGACTCGAATCCCGGGCACATCCAACAATTACCAAAAACCTACCAGGAGAAAACGAACCGCGCTCCATTTTTGAGAAAACAAACTACCAGACCATCAAGAAGTAGGCCCTACCCACCTCCACCCCTCTCCGGATGGGTCGACTATAGGTGATTCAAAAAGGCCTCAATAGTCTCCTCTTCGGTGCCTAAGAAAACTAACCTGCATGCTTTACCAAATTTACATACATTAGCCGCTCACTCGGCCACGCCTGTTTTAAATATTTATAGGTTGGTGTTGTTTGAATAATGGTTTAAAAGATGAGAATTAGTACAAACTAAAAAGTATAGCAGTGGGAAAATGATTCGATGATAGTGCTACACAAATTGATATTGCGGTCAAAAATTTGAATCTCACATTAATTGAAAAAAGAAATTTTCATAAAATAAAATCATTAGGAGAACACGGGTGTTTGAAATTTGGGAATCAATCCTCATTTCAATTATTTATTTCCCAAATTTATTTTAAAACTATGTAAACTTAAAAAAACCAAGTCGAGATTGATTTAATTAGTTAAACTATTGATCGAGTTTTGGTAAAAAAAATTAAAAATTGATTTATCTTCAAACATAACTAAAATTATTGATTCTATTACCTCGAATTCAAATTAGATAACTGATAGTTGATTGTACCATTGTTCATATCATGTTTCGTTTTTCAGGTTGGTTATTTGACTTTTTTTTTTCTCTTACGCGTATCCAATTCGTGCATATATCAGATCCCTATAATTTACTATATTTTTAGAACTTCATCATAACAAATCAACAACTTTTTATCATAAAATGGATAAAAAAAATTGGAAGATTGTATATTCATTACATAATCAATGGATACATATGAGATTAGAAGAGGTTCTACATTTCCCCTTTGCAGATCCGTAAGTGTATAGTCTTTATCTTTTTCACCTATTATTTCTATCGAACTTTTTCCACCAAACCGTGTAAAATCATCATGGAATCCTGCACAGAACCGATAAAACATGAATAGAGTGAAATAAGCATGTACATGTTCACAAGATTAAGATACTAATGGAAAAGAGATACTTACGTGTTGCAATCAATACTAGGATCAAAAGAGAACGGAAGGGAGATGTTACAGAGTTGCGGGAGCTGTTTCGCTTTGTCGGCATTCACATTAAATTGTGCAGAAGCTTTTTTCAAACAACCACATAGATCCCTGCGATTTTGAGTGGTGTCAGCTCTTTGAGCTAAAGTGGTTGCTCCTACGCAGCAATAAGACGATGGTTGCCCAAAACCTGTGAGATATGGTAGACACGGTGCCAAATACGGTATGGCAGCAAAGCAAGAGATTTCATCCGTCTGGCTTGAAACGAAAGAGGTTAACATTATCCCAAATGTCATAACAGGAATGAAAAAAGACATCATTTTCCTTCCAGGCATCTTGGTTAGTAGATATGTGTGTGTGTTTGTGTGTAGAGTTTGAAGATATGACTAGAAGTGTGGATGGTGCCTCAATTTATAAGAAAATTATAATGACATTTTATGGCAAACTTATCCATTTATTTATTTCCATTCAACTCTTGATATGGGACTTCAATGTGGTCGTCCACATACAGGATCAAATATTATAATTGATGAAACATGTCTTGGCTCGAAAATGCTAGTTAAACTACATATTTAGACTCTTTATAAATTTACGATTTAGTCATTATAGCCTTGATTCACTAGTTGCAGAATTAAAGAAATTTAATGATGAGATGGATGTGAGAAAGAGAGGGAGAGAGAGAGAGAAAACTCGAACGATACACATCATGCATCATGTATATTTTTGTTGACTTTCCAATAACACTCTCACTATATTTTTGGTAGGAGTAAATTACCATTCCAAACCTTTTATGGACAAAGTTATCATTTATTTTATTCTAAAATGGAACTTGACTTATTGGGTACAAATAAATATGTCATCACTTTTTTTGAACTTTATTTGTATCTGCATATTCTTTTTCTTCAAAAACTCGATCACTCTCTCGCAATTCCTTGTTGCTATTGCGCATCATTTTTTCCTCTAATAAGGTTCACAATGATGTGAGGCTACATTTATTATATTTTTAAGCATTTCGCGAATTCACCAAAAAGCAAAATTTCACATCTGCTTCAACATTTCGTAAATTTCCCCATAACTGTTGTGAGGTTTCTTCTATTTGTGTAGGACCATCTTCATTATCGCTGGAATGATTTTATCTCATCTCAAAATAGAGCAACAGTAGATGTGCTCTGTAGTCAAAACTAAGCGATGGAGGAAGTACGAAGCTCGCTAAGGGGAAAACCTTTGCGATTTGCACCTGCACATGGTGATAGTGGAGGAGAACATTCGAGTAATAGCGGAGGTTCCACTACTTGAGATGCAGACCAAAATTGACCATAAACGATGGTGAAGCTGGTCGAAAATTAGAAAGAAAATAATAAAATGGAAGAGAGAAGTTATTGATTTTAAAATTTAAGAAAAAAGAAATTACATAAATACCTATAACTCAAACTACTATCAAGAAGAAGAATTGGTGATCTTGAAAGAAGAAGAAACTTGTGAATTCTAATTTACTCCTTCAAAAAATCTAGCGGGAGTAAATATTTTCAGTCCGCCTCTCAATCCTCTCAAAATCATTTGATATCTTATTCAAAACTTTTTTTTTGAACATATCTTATTCAAAACTTGTTTCTTTTATTTATTGTGGTTTTAAATATATTTTTTTGAAAGCAAAAGAAAATTATAATAATCGGAGGCGAGAACAAGTCCTCTCACCAATGGACGTTACAACGCAAATACGAAAAAAGAAAACAACGAGCTACGAACCCAAGGAAAACCAACATACGACAATAAAAAACCGATAGAAAGACTCGAATCCCGGGCACATCCCACAATGACCAAAAACCTACCAGGAGAAAACGAACCGCGCTCCATTTTTGAGAAAACGAACTACCAGACCATAAAGAAGTAGGCCCTACCCACCTCCACCCCTCTCCGGATGGGTCGACTATAGGTGATTCAAAAAGGCCTCAATAGTCTCCTCTTCGGTGCCTAAGAAAACTAACCTGCATGCTTTACCAAATTTACATACATTAGCCGCTCACTCGGCCACGCCTGTTTTAAATATTTATAGGTTGGTGTTGTTTGAATAATGGTTTAAAAGATGAGAATTAGTACAAACTAAAAAGTATAGCAGTGGGAAAATGATTCGATGATAGTGCTATACAAATTGATATTGCGGTCAAAAATTTGAATCTCACGTTAATTGAAAAAAGAAATTTTCATAAAATAAAATCATTAGGAGAATACGGGTGTTTGATATTTGGGAATCAATCCTCATTTCAATTATTTATTTCCCAAATTTATTTTAAAACTATGTATACTTAAATAAACCAAGTCGAGATTGATTTAATTAGTTAAACTATTGATCGAGTTTTGGTAAAAAAAATTAAAAATTGATTTATCTTCAAACATAACTAAAATTATTGATTCTATTACCTCGAATTCAAATTAGATAACTGATAGTTGATTGTACCATTGTTCATATCATGTTTCCTTTTTCAGGTTGGTTATTTGACTTTTTTTTTCTCTTACGCGTATCCAATTCGTGCATATATCAGATCCCTTTAATTTACTATATTTTTAGAACTTCATCATAACAAATCAACAACTTTTTATCATAAAATGGATAAAAAAAATTGGAAGATTGTATATTCATTACATAATCAATGGATACATATGAGATTAGAAGAGGTTCTACATTTCCCCTTTGCAGATCCGTAAGTTTATAGTCTTAATCTTTTTCACCTATTATTTCTATCGAACTTTTTCCACCAAACCGTGTAAAATCATCATGGAATCCTGCACAGAACCGATAAAACATGAATAGAGTGAAATAAGCATGTACATGTTCACAAGATTAAGATACTAATGGAAAAGAGATACTTACGTGTTGCAATCAATACTAGGATCAAAAGAGAACGGAAGGGAGATGTTACAGAGTTGCGGGAGCTGTTTCGCTTTGTCGGCATTCACATTAAATTGTGCAGAAGCTTTTTTCAAACAACCACATAGATCCCTGCGATTTTGAGTGGTGTCAGCTCTTTGAGCTAAAGTGGTTGCTCCTACGCAGCAATAAGACGATGGTTGCCCAAAACCTGTGAGATATGGTAGACACAGTGCCAAATACGGTATGGCAGCAAAGCAAGAGATTTCATCCGTCTGGCTTGAAACGAAAGAGGTTAACATTATCCCAAATGTCATAACAGGAATGAAAAAAGACATCATTTTCCTTCCAGGCATCTTGGTTAGTAGATATGTGTGTGTGTTTGTGTGTAGAGTTTGAAGATATGACTAGAAGTGTGGATGGTGCCTCAATTTATAAGAAAATTATAATGACATTTTATGGCAAACTTATCCATTTATTTATTTCCATTCAACTCTTGATATGGGACTTCAATGTGGTCGTCCACATACAGGATCAAATATTATAATTGATGAAACATGTCTTGGCTCGAAAATGCTAGTTAAACTACATATTTAGACTCTTTATAAATTTACGATTTAGTCATTATAGCCTTGATTCACTAGTTGCAGAATTAAAGAAATTTAATGATGAGATGGATGTGAGAAAGAGAGGGAGAGAGAGAGAGAGAAAACTCGAACGATACACATCATGCATCATGTATATTTTTGTTGAGTTTCCAATAACACTCTCACTATATTTTTGGTAGGAGTAAATTACCATTCCAAACCTTTTATGGACAAAGTTATCATTTATTTTATTCTAAAATGGAACTTGACTTATTGGGTACAAATAAATATGTCATCACTTTTTTTGAACTTTATTTGTATCTGCATATTCTTTTTCTTCAAAAACTCGACCACTCTCTCGCAATTCCTTGTTGCTATTGCGCATCATTTTTTCCTCTAATAAGGTTCACAATGATGTGAGGCTACATTTATTATATTTTTAAGCATTTCGCGAATTCACCAAAAAGCAAAATTTCACATCTGCTTCAACATTTCGTAAATTTCCCCATAACTGTTGTGAGGTTTCTTCTATTTCTGTAGGACCATCTTCATTATCGCTTTAATGATTTTATCTCATCTCAAAATAGAGCAACAGTAGATGTGCTCTGTAGTCAAAACTAAGCGATGGAGGAAGTACGAAGCTCGCTAAGGGGAAAACCTTTGCGATTTGCACCTGCACATGGTGATAGTGGAGGAGAACATTCGAGTAATAGCGGAGGTTCCACTACTTGAGATGCAGACCAAAATTGACCATAAACGATGGTGAAGCTGGTCGAAAATTAGAAAGAAAATAATAAAATGGAAGAGAGAAGTTATTGATTTTAAAATTTAAGAAAAAAGAAATTACATAAATACCTATAACTCAAACTACTATCAAGAAGAAGAATTGGTGATCTTGAAAGAAGAAGAAACTTGTGAATTCTAATTTACTCCTTCAAAAAATCTAGCGGGAGTAAATATTTTCAGTCCGCCTCTCAATCCTCTCAAAATCATTCGATATCTTATTCAAAACTTTTTTTTTGAACATATCTTATTCAAAACTTGTTTCTTTTATTTATTGTGGTTTTAAATATATTTTTTTGAAAGCAAAAGAAAATTATAATAATCGGAGGCGAGAACAAGTCCTCTCACCAATGGACGTTACAACGCAAATACGAAAAAAGAAAACAACGAGCTACGAACCCAAGGAAAACCAAAATACGATAATAAAAAACCGATAGAAAGACTCGAATCCCAGGCACATCCAACAATGACCAAAAACCTACCAGGAGAAAACGAACCGCAGTCCATTTTTGAGAAAACGAACTACCAGAGCATCAAGAAGTAGGCCCTACCCACCTCCACCCCTTCGGTGCCTAAGAAAACTAACCTGCATGCTTTACCAAATTTACATACATTAGCCGCTCACTCGGCCACGCCTGTTTTAAATATTTATAGGTTGGTGTTGTTTGAATAATGGTTTAAAAGATGAGAATTAGTACAAACTAAAAAGTATAGCAGTGGGAAAATGATTCGATGATAGTGCTATACAAATTGATATTGCGGTCAAAAATTTGAATCTCACGTTAATTGAAAAAAGAATTTTTCATAAAATAAAATCATTAGGAGAATACGGGTGTTTGAAATTTGGGAATCAATCCTCATTTCAATTATTTATTTCCCAAATTTATTTTAAAATTATGTATACTTAAAAAAACCAAGTCGAGATTGATTTAATTAGTTAAACTATTGATCGGGTTTTGGTAAAAAAAATTAAAAATTGATTTATCTTCAAACATAACTAAAATTATTGATTCTATTACCTCGAAATCAAATTAGATAACTGATAGTTAACTGTACCATTGTTTATATCATGTTTCGTTTTTCAGGTTGGTTATTTGACTTTTTTTTCTCTTACGCGTATCCAATTCAAGCATATATCAGATCCCTTTAATTTACTATATTTTTAGAACTTCATCATAACAAATCAACAACTTTTTATCATAAAATAGATAAAAATTTTGGAAGATTGTATATTCATTACATAATCAATGGATACATATGAGATTAGAAGAGGTTCTACATTTCCCCTTTGCAGATCCGTAAGTGTATAGTCTTTATCTTTTTCACCTATTATTTCTATCGAACTTTTTCCACCAAACCGTGTAAAATCATCATGGAATCCTGCACAGAATCGATAAAACATGAATAGAGTGAAATAAGCATGTACATGTTCACATGATTAAGATACTAATGGAAAAGAGATACTTATGTGTTGCAATCAATACTAGGATCAAAAGAGAACGGAAGGGAGATGTTACAGAGTTGCGGGAGCTGTTTCGCTTTGTCAGCATTCACATTAAATTGTGCATAAGCTTTTTTCAAACAACCACATAGGCCAAATATGAGGTTTGACTAACGCTTTCAGAACAAGACATGCTTCATTAATTATCACATTTGATCTTGTAGATGAATGACAACATTTAAGTCTTATATTCAAAGTAGAAAAGAATCAAATTAATGAATAATATTTCCATAAAATGTCATTAGAATTTTAATATAAATTGAGGCACCCTTCACACTATTGATCATATCTCTAAACTCTATAGACAAACTCACACACATATCTACTAATTAGGATGCAAGGGGGGAAAATGGCGTCTTTTTTCATTTTTGTTATGACATTAGGCATACTATTAACCTCATTTGTTTCAAGCCAAATGGATGAAATCTCATGCTTTGATGCTATACCGTATTTGGTTCCATGTTTACCATATTTCACAAGCTTTGTGCAACCATCGGCTTATTGCTGTGGAGGAGTAACCACTTTAGCTCAAATGGCTAACACCACTCAAAATCGCAGGGATATATGTGATTGTTTGAAAAAAGCATCTGTAGAATATAATATTGATGTTGACAAAGCCAAACACCTCCCGCAACTATGTAACATCACTATTCCGTACTCTAATCAACCTAATTCTGATTGCAGCACGTAAGTCTCTCTTTTTAATTTGTATATTAATCATGTGCACATGTACATGCTTATTTCACTATGTTGATGTTGCATTAATTATGTGCAGGATTACATGATGCTTCAATACGGATTGGTGGAATACATCTGGAAGAAATAATAATAGAAAAAAATAAAAACTTACAAATAAAGATTTGCAAAGGGGAAATTTAGAAGCTTCTCTAATCTCATTTGTATCCATTGTTTTTGAAATGAATATAGACTCTTCAATTTTTTGTATCCATTTTATGATGAAAAGTTGTTGATTAGTTATGAGACTATTCTAAAAATATAATAAAATAATGAATTATATTACATGCATGAATTGGATACGCGTAAAATAAAAAAGGTCAAATAAATAACCTGAAACATGAAACATGATATGAAAATTAATAAAATTATTTTTCAGTTATCAAATTTGAACTTAAAGTAATACAATCAATCATTTAAGTCATACTTGAAGATAAATAAATTTTATATTTTTTTACCAAAACTTGAACCATATTATAACTAAATATATCAATCTCTGCTTGGTTTTTTAAAGGATACTAAATATTTAAATAAATTGGGGAAAGAAATTAAATGAGGATTGATTCTCAAATGTCAAACATTCATATTACGCTAATGATTTTATTATATGACAATTTCATTTATCATTCCATACGAGATTCAAATTTTTGACTGCATGACAAATTTGTATAGCGGCATCATTTAATTATTTCCTCATCATTACATATTTAATTTTGTACTAATTCTAATTTTTTAAATCTTTATTTGAATATCATAAGCATATATAAGATTTAAAACCATAATAAATAAAAGGAACTAGTGTTGAATAAAATATCACATGAATTCGAGTGCATTGAGGTTTGCACTATTCTTATAAAGATTATATATGCTTTATCTCAAGTCAATGTGAGACTTCTAACACACCCCCTCACGTCCAGGACTAAACAAACTGGAACGTGGGATCAACAACAACGGGTTGCCCAAATATGCAAATGGATTATGGTTAACACTTTTTCCTTCTTACAAGAAACTATAATTCTTCTACTTTAAAGTATTTTATGTTATGGGTATTTATGTATTTCATTTTTCTTATATTTCAAAAACAATAATTTCTCTCTCTCCTTTACTGATTTTCTTTCTCATTTTTTATCATCTTCATCATAGTTTAGGGTCCATTTTACTCTGTATCTGAAGAAGTGGTGCCTCCACTACGACTCTAATGTTCTCCTCCACCATTAGCATGTGCAGATATAGATCAAAGAAGCTCCCCCCTAACCGAGCTTCACACTTCCTTCATTGCTCTGTTTTGACTAAAGTGCACAATTACCATTGCTCTGTTTGGAGAACTGAAAAAATAATAGAACTTAATTTTGAATCTCCCACTTATTCTTTGCAGACGATGTCTTACTATTTTGTCAGGCGAGTAAGGAGCAGATGTGTTTGCTTGCACAAACCTTGAATGATGTCTATAGTGTAAGGTTCAAATGATTTCTCGCTTAAGAAGAAGAAATGTTTTAATGATGACAAAACGACAAAGCTACTACTGAAGATCAACATGAAGAATGAGAAAGGTCAATGCAAAGCAAAGAGTATGAAACCCCGAAGAAAAGTCAGTTGAAGTACACAAATCCAAGTGCTATTTTTATCAAGAATTATCTTCATCTTCTGGTATTGTCCGCACAAGCATAGGCTGATCTCTATCTTCCAAGAAGACATTGTCCATAGCTTGGATCGTCCGGAGCTTATTTTTCTTCCAACTACAATGTTCAAGAACTCAATCGTCTGACCAGAACACTTATGCCAAAGGATCCAATTACAAAGTGAACTACAATTATGAAGAATGGGCTAAGAAAAATAGAGATAAATCGTCCACTGAATAAAGTGAAACAGAGCTAAATTTGTTCACACGTGACTTGCCTAGTCTGACAAGAGTACAACAATCAGAAGTAAAAGTACAAACCTACCAAGTCATCAGAAAGCTATGAAGCACATTTTAGGGCATATTATTTAAATAATATTATTTAATAATATTCGATGAATTACTTGTGCTATATGTGATATAATGCCTTTATAAAAGGTGATTTCTTATTAGAGGAAATATTAGGTCTTAGTAATGTCTGGACGTCGATGTACGCGGTATTACGAGCGTTTTGACTGTAATATTGCTACGGTTCTGCGACGGCGACTTTTAGGTCAAAATCGGCCCGACAAAGGCGATAAGTTGGCGAAACGAGTCAGCGAAGACAATTTCGTGGGACACACCTCAAGGGGAGGTGTTGGGCATATTTATATAAATATTCCATGAGGGAATATTCCTTTCTTCTATTTTTTGAGGGTTTTATTTAAATAAATTGAGTTTTTATTTAAATAAAATGTATTTGATTATTTTAAACCTATGGTTTATTAAATAAATAATTTTGTAAATATTTTTTGAGCCTTAATGAAGGCTTGGTCGAATTTTTGGAGATGTAAAAGATGAAGAGGTTTTGAAATTCAAATTTGAGGTTTTATGGTGTATTAAGAGGGAAAACATGGTGGTTAATGCACTTAATCACATGTCCTTGACTTGGTTTTGTGTTGAATGAGTTTTTGAGAGAAAAATCTGAAGGGAAGAAGGGAATGGGCGGCCAATAGGAGTGAGGAAGAAAGGTGAGGTCTTTTTCATGTTTTTAAGGTGATTCATGGTGTTTATGGAGGAGGAGAAAATCAAGGAATGAAGGCTTTCATGGAGAGACTTGTCTTTGAATGTTTTGATTTTAAAATGACTATTTTAAAAATAAAGATTCCTTCATTTAAAGTCAGCAAGGACTTGTTTTTGAATGCTTAAAAGTTGAGGTTTTAATTTCAATTAAATGGAGGATTAAAGCATGGTTTTAAAGGGAGTTTTAGACTAGAAAATAATTTGCAAAGAGGCCCTTGGTTTGACCAAGCTTTGACCGAATTTTTCAAGTGTTTCGGAGAGAAAAATGCATTCAATTACCCCTTCAATGCTTTGTCCCCAAACGTCTAGTATAAATAGACTATCCCCCCCCCTCTCATTTCTTCACACCAAGTCACCAAGCTCTCCCTATTGTAGCTGTGAGTTCTCTCTTCTCCCTCTCTTGTTCTTCTTTTTATTTTTCTTGTTCTTAGGTTAGTTTAGTTTCTAAGCCTTGAGAAAGGTCATTCTCAATATGCTCTGTGGTTGCAGCTTAAGCTGATCTGCCAAATCCATAAGAGAATGATTTTAATCAAGTTGCTTAGAGATGTTTATCAATTTGAGAGTTTTTCTTAAAGGAGTTCTTGATGTTCTTATTTTGTTCTTATGACCTTCAAACAAAGGATTTTATAAAGGAGGTCTTGATCTTGGGAGGATTGAATCTATGCGAAAATTATGTTTTCTTCGAAAGTTCTTCAAGTGTTCTTATGATCTTCAAGCAAAATGTTTTAGAAAAGAATGTTTGATCTTATAAAGGAAGTGGTTTTGGATCTTCAAGGTTTTTGGGTGGAATTTCGTGATCAATAAGGGCATGGGCTTATGATCGATCTGATTGTCCGATTAGTAATGTTACTCTGTTCGTTCGTTGGTAGGAAATTTCCAAGTGTAGACCTAGCTTCAAGGAGCAACCCGAGACTTCTAGGAAAGCGTACCTTTGAGGTAAGGGCACTTCGGCTACGGCCTAGAATTCTCGATTGTGATTGTACGACTATCAAATGTTAAGGACCTTATGCTAGATGAATATGCTAGTAAGGGCACTTCAGCCTCGCCCTAGATAAATTGCTTGTGGTTGTGAATGTTAGAAAGCATAATGCTAGGACTATCGATGATGTATGTGCTAGATATGCTGTGTGATAATAATGCAATAAATGTTAGCTAGTGTTGTTATGAACATGCCTATATGCCCAGGGTGTTAGCTACATTTATTGATATGCATGCAAGTTATTATGCAATGATATGTTGTTCATAAGAGATGAACGTGATAGGCTTAGGGCCTAGTGATGATGACTGAATTGCATGGCATGCATTGTGGACCAAGTGACCTGGACTGGGCTTGGTTGGCCACAGCTAGTGACCTAGACTAGGCCAGTCGATGGTGACATTGTTGGTAAATCTGCAAGTGTACGAATCCACCCGGTTTTAAATATCGAACCACAGTATTGTGAGTGAATAGATTCGGTTCAAGCTTTGAGTTTGAAGGTTTGTTTTATTGAGGCAAGCATATGTCGAAGTAGTAATAAGGAAAAAGAAAATATAAATTCAGAAATGAAACAGAGAATTAAAAGAAATAGTGATTTACTTTGGGTTCTTGCTCTACTAATCAATTCAAGCACATCATTCTAAGCACATGTTCTCATGAATCTCTCCTTGATGTTATAGCCTAAGCAACTACCTATCGATGCCTCGCATAGATAATTCTTTCAAACCAAAAGATAAGCCCAATTCCTTGCGTACTTAAACATTTGTTTGAAGCATAAAGATTATAAAGTTCAGGCCAACAAAACCCAACCCTTCCTCTATTCCTAGTAGCAAGCATAGAAGAGGTAATCCCACAATAAGTCCCTAATCTATAACAAACTTCCGTTCTATTATAGAAAAGCATAAAGTTAGCACATGTTCTAACTTGAAACATAAAGCATGGATATGGGATTCAAGGAAAGAAGAAGAACATGTGGAAAAGAACTTAAGATTATAACTTAAAAGGAAAAGTCTTACAAGAAAACCAAAGTAAAAGAAGAGAGATTAGCCAAGCATGGCAAGGGATAGGAACCTTGAACACAAGCTTGGAAGCCTTCTCTCACTCTCCTAGATGATCCTCTACCTCTGAACTTTACAAAGTATGAAAAGATACAAGAGAAAATGACTAGAATCCTATTTATATGCAAAAAAATGTGTTTTCTGTTGTGCCGGGCGCTCAAGCATTGATCTAGGGCGCTTGAGCGCCCCTATAACAGATGCAAGGCTCCAAGCTTCTGGAGTGCTGGCGCTTGAGCGCCAGGTGTGGGCGCTTGAGCGCCAGCTTCACGTTTCTGGTGACTTTTCAGCTTTTGTAACTCCTCCTTTGAATGCTTCCTTCAATTCCTTTGCATCTTGGCCTTCCTTTTCCATGAGTTATCTGCTGAAGCACTAAAGGACCAAGACAAGTGAAAATAACAAGAAATTCAAAGGGCTTTTAATCACCTTAGTCCTCACAAAACAATGGAAAAACTAATGCAAGACCTAAACTCTATAAAAATGCAAGAAAGACCCTTATAAAACTATGTAATTACTTAAATGAAGCCTAAACACGAATAAAAGTAAGAATGCATGATAATGCATGAAACACTACATGAGACACAAGAAAAAGACTCAAAACCTACAAAGAAAAAACCAAAAAACACTACTAAACCCGGGTCATCACACCACTATACTTAACGACAGCTCGCCCTCGAGCGTCACTAAGATTAGATTGCCCTCAAGCACAAAGAAAAACTCCCAACACACATGCCAAAAGAGGGATACATTTTCAGAAAACCGGGGGATCAAGTAAATGCAGTTAGTTCCAAGAGAAAGATTCAACAATCAACTTCATGCTACTCTTAGATAAAGAAGAATTAGAGTCCACTATGAGAAGCATTTAGAGCTAACATCCTAGCATGAGACAATTGTTTAGTGCACTGAGCACACAAGCAAGTTCATAGGTTCTGGGAATCATTCACTCAAGAGCAACTAAAGTTGACAATGCATTATCCAATGAGACTTGAAAATGGTTATAATGTGGGCTAGGTAAAGCACATGGTAGGTGGTCCCTAAGGAAGACTAAGGCTGCACAAAATTTGAGTGTGGTCCAATTTGGAATTCCGGAGCTTTCAAGCTATCGATACTTAGCACTCAAGTCTCTTAACCCCTTTTTGTTTCAGATTTTTTTCTTTTTTTTTTGGAACTCCACCACACCATGGAGTTCATTTTCTCTTTTTCTCCTTTTTTGGAACTCCACTGGGCCATGGAGCTCATTTTCACTTTTGACTTTTTTTTTTCAATTTTTTCTTTGGGGCAAGAGACAAATGCACTTTTTATAAACTAGCTCCATCAAGAGTTAAGAACCACAACTCCCCATTGAATCCTCCAAACAACCAGCCCATTAAACATAGATACCAAGGAAATCTCCATAAGGCTCAACTAGGGACAAAGATGTTATAAAACAATTTCTGAAGTACAAGAAAACCTACCAGTCTCAAGAATGCAAGTCTCCTAAAGCTACACTCAAGGACGCATGAAATGAAACACAGAACCAAGAAGTGCAAGTGAGTCAGGATCCTCCATGGAAATTATATAGCGAAGGGTCAAAGATGGACCCTTGTGGACTCACATCAACTCTATCCTCAAGACAACACTTAGAAGACCGAAGTCTCTCCCTCTCTTTCCCAAACATACAATCACTCCCCAAAAGAAAGCACAAAGTATCCAATTAAAAACATTTTCAAAACCAGCATCATGTGAGTGAGTAAGACTTGGGAACATGTCATTTGAGCATAAGGAATAAAGACCAAGGTACAAAAGACTCTATAATAAAAAATGCATGATAAAAAATAAAAAATATAAACAAAATCTATAAAAGAAAAATATGCTAACAATGCATGGACTAAAACCCAGAGTAAGAAAAGAACCTCCTTTCAAGTGATTGAGTGCTTCCAAGTGTTCTCCAATGGCTTTTATTTCCTAAAAAACTAGAAGAAGAAACGTAAAACAGAAAAAGAAGATCCTATGTATCAACTTATCAACTCATGACCAATGAATCTAATTAAAATTAAATTCACTAGCTGATCCATTCTAGGTCAGGTTCACAGAATTCAAAACCTCAAATCATGTTATAATTGATCAGGTCACAACAAGCACTAGGAACAAGAACGAATCAGTTAAATTGATACATAGGAACAAAATAGAAAAAAGAACATGGGTTGTCTCCCATTCAGCCCTAAGTTAGAGTCTTAGGTAGACTAAACTTCAAACTCGTAACATAAACCAAAAATCACAAACAATCCCCGGCAACGGCGCCAAAAACTTGTTGGTAAATCCGCAAGTGTACAATCCACCCGGTTTTAAATATCGAACCACAGGGATTGTGAGTGAATAGATTCGGTTCAAGCTTTGAATTTGAAGGTTTGTTTTATTGAGGCAAGAATATGTCGAAGTAGTAATAAGGAAAAAGAAAATATAAATTCAGAAATGAAACAGAGAATGAAAAGAAAGAGTGATTTACTTTGAGTTCTTGCTCAACTAATCAATTCAAGCACATCATTCTAAGCACATGTTCTCATGAATCTCTCCTTGATGTTATAGCCTAAGCAACTACCTATCGATGCCTCGCATAGATAATTCTTTCAAACCAAAAGATAAGCCCAATTCCTTGCGTACTTAAACATTTGTTTGAAGCATAAAGATTATAAAGTTCATACCAAAAAACCCCAACCCTTCCTCTAATCCTAGTAGCAAGCATAGAAGAGGTAATCCCACAACAAGTCCCTAATCTATAACAAACTTCTGTTCTATTATAGAAAAGCATAAAGCTAGCACATGTTCTAACTTGAAACATAAAGCATGGATATGGGATTCAAGGAAAGAAGAAGAACATGTGGGAAAGGCCAAGCATGGCAAGGCTAAGAACCTTGAACACAAGCTTGGAAGTCTTCTCTCACTCTCCTAGATGATCCTTTACCTCTGAATTTTACAAAGTATGAAAAAATACAAGAGAAAATGACTAGAATCCTATTTATATGCAAAACAAACGTGTTTTCTGTTGTGCTGGGCGCTCAAGCATTGATCTGGGGCGCTTGAGCACCCCTATAACAGATGCAAGGCTCCAAGCTTCTGGAGTCCTGGCGCTTGAGCGCCAGGTGAGGGCGCTTGAGCGCCAGCTTCACGTTTCTGGTGACTTTTCAGCTTTTGTAACTCCTCCTTTGAATGCTTCCTTCAATTCCTTTGCATCTTGGCCTTCCTTTTCCATGAGTTATCTGCTGAAGCACTAAAGGACCAAGACAAGTGAAAATAGCCAGAAATTCAAAGGGCTTTTAATCACCTTAGTCCTCACAAAACAATGGAAAAACTAATGCAAGACCTAAACTTTATAAAAATGCAAGAAAGACCCTTATAAAACTATGTAATTACTTAAATGAAGCCTAAACACGAATAAAAGTAAGAATGCATGATAATGCATGAAACACTACATGAGACACAAGAAAAAGACTCAAAAACTACAAAGAAAAAACCTAAAAACACTACTAAACCCGGGTCATCAGGCATTCAGGGGAGGCCCTGAATAAGGACGAACGTGAAACAACAGTGCGTTGGAGAGGTCCAACCCCGATCATCAAGTTGTTGGGCAGCGATGCGTTGTAGATGTCCAGCCCCGATCGTGGAGTCGTGTTCGTCCAGCCTTTCCAAGAGGGATCGGCTTATGAATATCCAAAGCGTCAGCATGCATGTGCACGAGCATTGACTAACAATAACTTAGAACTATGAGATAGTTCCCTCTATACTTGTGAAACTTATAACTTAATATAGTTCCCCTACTTGTGAATGTTAGCTTAGGGAAGAACTTGTGATTGATAGGGTAGTATACCCTACTTATGATGTGTGTGTGTTAGAAGTTGACCCTTTCTTGTTTGTTGTTTGTTGTTTGGGGCGCTTAACGCCTAGACAGCAAGCATGCGTTGAAGGTATGAAAAACGGTAGAAAGGGGGGGGTTTGAATAACGTTTTCAGAACAAAACTTCCACCTTAAAGATTTTGACAAATCTTTTGAGAACTTAAGTGCTAAAGATAAGAGATAGAAAAGCACACAAGGATTTTATCCTGGTTCACTTGATAAATCACTCAAGCTACTCCAGTCCACCCGTTAAGGTGATTTCTTCCTTCTTAGAATGAAGGCAATCCACTAATCAGGTAAGAGTTACAACTGCACTTGAAACCTACAAGTGACTAACAATTACACTGACTTAGCTCACACTAAGATTCACTCTCTTAGTCTTCTCTAGGATCCGATCAACCTTGATCTCCTAAAGGCAAACTATACAACTGTATATGAAGTTCTTGTTTACAAAGAAAGTGCTTCTAAAAAGCTTATAGTAAACACAATGAATTTCAAGATGAAAGAAAGCTTAGAATATTTTGAATATGTCTTGCGCGTGTATGTTGCTTCTACTTAGTTTCTTCGCCGCTTCTTTCAATCTTCAGCCTTTATATATACTCCAAGGATTAGGGTTGAGCGTTGCATGGGAAATGCTACCGTTGGAGGGCAGTTCTGGAAAATCCAGCTTCTGCTGTGGCTGAGAACGTTAGGTAGGTCGTCAGGAAGGTACACTTGCTTTTGTACTTGGATAGCGACTTGACCTTTTAACCTAGGAGACTTCTGATCAGGGGAATACTTCATATTGGAACTTGTGAAGCCGGTTGATCAGAGTCAGAGGGAAAGCACAGATCCTCTGACCATTGTATCTTCTGATTCTGAACTCAGAGGGAAGAACATGGCCTTCAGAGTTTCTTGCTTCTGGACTTCAGAGTTTCCACTATTCAGCTTCTGGATCTTCAGAGTCTTCTACACCATCAGAACATCTGAACCTTCAGCGTTTCTTGGTTATCAGAACTTCTGGATCTTCAGAGCTTCTAGCGACTGAGTCCACATCAGAGTTTGTATAGCTTCAGAACTTCTGAAGCTTTTCCACTGTTCATACTGAACATGGTGAATGCGAAAGCGTTGCTTGGGTCACTCTTTATACACAGTGCTTCTGATTTGTGTGAGATTGAGTTGAGGTCAGAGCCTGTAAATAGCACACTGAGAAAAACACGTTAGAGTACCACAATTGTTCATATCAAAAGGTTAACTTGTAATCATCAAAACATAGAGTTGTACTACTAGATCAAAACTTGATCTTACAATCTCCCCCTTTTTGATGATGACAAAACTAAGATTTTTGATGAACAATTCTTAAACATTAAACTGAATTCACTCAGAGTTTAGAGATATAGAATAATACTTATCCTGATGTGAATAGTTTATCTTGCTCATTCTGAATTCAAGTCACTGCTTGATTCTGAGCTTAGCTCCCCCTGAATCTAATACTTGATGAAAACGTTAGTAAAGTCTAGATTCTGAGCTAAATGATGTAAGAGTTCAGAGTGAAAAACTTATGACATAGATGAAGAACGAATAATCAGAGCGCATAAGTGATCAGAGTCAGGGACAAGGTATCAGAGTCTTGGGTATCAGAGTCAACTTAGAATCACTTCAGAAGAAGTGAAATGTATTCCTTGTATTTGCCCAGTGACACATCTATGGTCATGAAGGTGGAACTCTTAAATTCTCCAAAAGAAAAATAAATCACACTAACACATCTTACACATCAAAAACTGGGTTTACTCCCCCTTTTTGTCATAAGCAAAAAGCTTGGGGTGTGAAAAACTTAGCTTGAAGTACAAGGTACTCCCCCTCAGAGAAGGTCTAAGTTTAAAGAAAATGAAAACGATGTAAGAATCATAGTTAGGCGAAAATAAATAGAAGAGTTAATGCAAGGGATGAACGTTTACCACCGGTCAAGTGAGTAAATAGAAGGGTCAGTTACCAAGAACTTAACCTCGAGAAACTGTAATAGCATTAACTTTCAGAGAGAAAGTGAAGCCTATAAAAAGCGTTGGAGAGAAAGGTAAGCTTCACACCTCGAATAATTTTCAGTAAGAAAAAAAAATGGCATCATACAACGTAGCACTAGAAGAGCTGAGGAAGAAGGCCTTTGAAGAGGACTTGTTCCTGAACATCAGGCATCCAGAGGGTGCAACTACCATCGCGGAGCTGACACGGACACTGCTGGAAGAGGACCTGCGTCCAGAGTTGGAGAGAGACCTGAAGGAATTTCTTGTCTTCGTGGAGGAGGTGCAAGAACTCAGCCGGCTTGAACTCAAGCTGCTGGAAGAAAAAGAAATCTTGGAAAAGAAGCTCAGGACTTCAGAAGAGATTCTGGAGAAAGATGAGCTAAAGGTCAGACTCAACAACATCCAGCATGTACTGGAGCGTCTGGAGAAGGATAGGTCAGAGCAGCGCCAGGAGTGCAGAAGAATGAGGAGGGATCCTCCATTCTAGATTATATGATGTAAAGAAATATGATGTAAACATAGAACAATGAATAAAAAAGACTTTTGCAAACATATGTGACATAAGTATATAGATATATATGCATATATAATCACAAACGAACAAAAGAGAATAAATAAATAAAAAGAAACAGAGTTTAACAAAAGGAAAACAAAGTTAACGAAAAAGAAGAAAAAGAAGAGATCCTAAAAACTAAGGTTTGTCAGTGCGTCTCAGAAGTTCCATCATCATTTGCTTCATCTCAATCAGCATGGATTCATGAGTGTCAAGACGTTGTTCCATGATGTCGAGTCTGGATGAGCTTGTCTGAGTAGAGCTGGAAGGAACATTCTGAGCAGCTTGAGGTTCTGGAATGGAAACAGAAGCAGCAGGAGTAAACACAACTGGTGCAAGTCGCTCTGCCTCAGCCTCAGCTTCAAGACGCTCTGCCTCAAGTCTGGCTTGTTCAGCCTGAGCTGCTGCTTCACGTGCAGCTTCGTCTGCTTGTTCTTTCTTTCTCTGGGCTTCTTCAATAGCTTCAAGAAGCTTATTTCTCTGTTCGAGTTCGTGAAGAGCCACCCTCCTAGCAAGCCTTTGCTTTGCAGCCTCAATGCTCTGACTGCCCTCTGCATGCAGGAGCTGCATCATAATTGGAACTTGAGCCACTAGCCAAGTGCTCAGATTGTTCCACTCATCAGCCACATTTTCAGCATTCTCACTGAGATCAGTCTGACCGTGCACATTGCGGAGCCTCAAAGAGGCTTCATGATAGAAGATATTGATGCACTCAGAGAGAGATGTGGGTTGAAGGTGAGTATAGGGAATTATGGAGAGGTTGGGTTCAAGAGAGGCTGGGTGATTGCTGCTATGGGCTTCAGAGGCACCTTGTGGAGAACCAATGTTAATCATGGGAGCATTGGGTTCAGAGGTTCCA
This sequence comes from Lotus japonicus, assembly GCF_012489685.1. Taxonomy (NCBI): domain Eukaryota; kingdom Viridiplantae; phylum Streptophyta; class Magnoliopsida; order Fabales; family Fabaceae; genus Lotus; species Lotus japonicus. The sequence goes on along the minus strand of NC_080045.1, from coordinate 6,274,746 downwards.
AGGTGAGGGTCTGAAGTTTCAACCAGAGGGTGAGGTTATCTAACCGAGGATTGGTTAGACACTGATTGTTCAGGTTCAGGGTCTGGTTGAATGGGCTCTTGTTGGTCAGGGACAGGGTGAGCTTGTTGAACTAAGGGGTCTGCCTCTTGGATAGGATTGGCCAAGATAGGTTCATCTGGGTCAACTAGACGTTCAGGTCTAGGGCCAGGATATCTCCTAGGGCTTGGACAGGTAAGGTAATACTCTTCCAAGGCAGATACCTTTTCTTTTCTAACCTCCATGAATTTTCTAATTGATTCAGAGGTATTGGAGGGAGGAGAGTCAAGAACATTGGTTGGGAAGGATACAGGTGTGAAGGCTGTTGAAGAGTCTGTATCCGTGGTTCTGGCAGCAGGACGTGCTGATGCTCTGAGAGCAGAGTGATCAGACGTTCTGGGTTGTGGTTCTGTTTGGTTGGGCTCGGGTTGGTCTTGGACGATTGGTTCAGAAGATAATGGGTCGTACGGAATGGTAAGGAGAGATGTTGGTTCTTCTGACCTAGAGGTTGGGTTCTGAAGCAAATTCCAGAGAGGTGCTTCAGTAGGAGAAGGTTGAAAGAAGGAAGATCTTGGGGAATGTGGTGGAGAGGTGGTTTGTTCGGCTGGCTGGGATTCAGGAATAGGAGTGAGGGGATTTGAGGAGTGTTGAAGCAAGGCAGAAATAGGGAGTGCATCAAATAAATTCAAATCATCATCAGAAGCAAGTGCAGGCTTACTTGAATGTGCTGATGATCGAGTCACTCTGGCAGGAGGTTCAGTCCTTCTGACCACTGCAGCAGCTGGTTCCACCCGAGTAGGCTTCACCACGATTCGGACCTTCTTCTGCTTCTTCTTTGGAGGACCATCCTCACTATCATCATCATCACCATCATCAGGCTTTCCCTTCGTCTTCTTGACCAGAGGGACATCAGATTCCTCAGAAGATTCGTCCAGAACCATCTTCCTCTGAGCTTTCCTCTTGGGAGGAGAAGGAAACTCTGGAGCTGGTGGTAGTCTGCTGATGAGATCATCAAGGTCAATCTCGAATCCTTGAGCCCTGAGGTCTTCAACATAGCATCTGATGGCTTCAGGATGGTCTGCTTGAGTCCACAGAGGGTAGTCATTCAGAGGCATTCTTCTTCCTCTGATCTCAGAAGATGAGTCTTCATGAGCAGGAGCAATCTTCTTCTGGATTAAGCCCATCTTCTTCAAGGAGTTTGCAGTGAAGACATCACTGACAATTGTGCTCAAATCCTCTGTGCAACCAGCATCGATCAAATCTTGCACCAAGTTGCTTTCAATGAGAAAGTCTGAGAGCAGCCTCCCAAAAGGGATGTATTTGATTGCAGACTTGATGGAGGCGGTGGTGCGAGACTTCCGGATGCATTCCTTTAAGTAGGAGAACAGGAAGTAGGGAAGGCAGATCTTCTCCTTGTCTTGAATGAAGAACAGCATCGCCTTCTGGTTGAAGTTGATGTAATCTGGGGAACTGCCCTTCGGTCTCTGATTGATGCAGTTGAGCAGGATCTTGTGCCAGATTCTGAGTTTGGGGTGAAGATCCATCACCTTGTAACTCGTCTTGCCCGGTTTGAAGGTGGTGTACAGGGCCTTGTTGACTTTGTCTTTGGTGATGGGTTTCAGCTTGGATTCCGTCAGTTGGAACCGATACCCATAAGCAGTTTCTGCTCCTAGCAGATTCACGAATGACTTCTCAGTGATAATGATCTTCCTGCCAAGAATGTGAGAGACCACCTGAGTGTCATCGCAGTCTGCGTGCTTCCAGAATTCCTTTACCAATTTCTCATACACCGGTCCTCGAAGTCGATTGAAATAGTTTCCCCAACCTTGAGCTTGGACTTCAGGACGAAGATCAAACCCATTTGCAGCCAGGTTGTCGAGGTTGAATCTCCATTCTGCCAGGACTTGGAGTTCCTCAGGGGCAAATACGCAGTGAACGGCACAGCCCCGTTCTGCAATAGGAACAATCTGCTCTTGAGCTTGAACTTGTTCTTGTGCCGGGTTCTCAGAGCCCCTTTGACCCGTTGCCAAACCAACTTCCATGTGAGGGAACTGAGGTGTATCTGCAGTAGATCTTCTGGTTTGTCTCACCATTTTGAAGAGGTTGAAGGTTTGAGGTAGAAGATGAAGTTTGAAGGATGAAGAGAGATCGAGAGAGAAATCAAGAAAGAGGCGGTTTTGAAAAGCAGAGAGTGCGAGAGTGAAAACCGGAAGTGAACGAGAACGTGTGTGTATAGTGGGTTTTATCAAATAACCGTTGTTGATTCAAAAAGCACTGTAAGATCAACGGTTGAAAATTAAAGATAGATAGTAACAGTAAAATACACAATCACACACAGGAGATAAGCATATCTACACGCAGTCATAACAGACTGTCACACGGGCACAAGGAATTATGCATCAGAAATTCTGACACACGTGTTGTTGTCTCAGCTTCAGAGTCAGTACCAGTGGGCACACACACTCTGATTGAGTTACCTTCTGGACTAGACATCTTCTGATCAAGAAGTATCATAGTCAGAGGTTCTGATCCATCTTCACTCTGGACAAAAGTCCATGTTTAGATTTTTCAGAATAAAATTAAATCTATCCTCTGCTAAGGGCTTTGTAAAGATATCTGCCCATTGATGGTCAGTATCAACAAACTTCAGAAGAAGTACGCCCTTCTGCACATAATCTCTAATGAAGTGATACTTTACCTCAATGTGCTTTGCCCTTGAATGCAAGATAGGATTCTTGCTCAACGAGATTGCAGCAGTGTTATCACAATAAATTGGGATATTGCTCTCAAGGATCTGATAATCCTCCAGCTGATGTTTCATCCAGAGCATCTGAGTGCTGCATATTGCTGCTGAGATATATTCTGCCTCTGCAGTTGATAGTGCAATGGTTGATTGCCTCTTGCTTGCCCATGAGACTAGATTGCTTCCCAGAAATTGACAATTTCCAGAAGTACTTTTTCTCTCTGTTCTATCTCCAGCATAATCAGCATCACAATAACCTGAAAGCTTATACTCTGATGTTTTCTTATACATCAAGCCAAGGTTAGTGGTGCCTTTCAGATACCTTAGGATCCTCTTAACAGCAGTTAAGTGGGTTTCCCTTGGATCTGATTGGAAACGAGCACATAAGTGAACACTAAATAATATGTCTGGCCTAGATGCAGTTAAGTATAGAAGTGAACCTATCATTCCACGATAGAGCTTCTGACATACTTTACCACTTTTATCTTCTTTCTCCAAAATGCATGTAGGATGCATTGGAGTCTTGGCCACTGTAGATTCCAGCATATTGAACTTCTTCAGAAGTTCTTTAGTGTACTTGCTCTGATGGATATATGTTCCTTCTGGTGTTTGATCAACTTGTATTCCCAGAAAGTACTTTAATTCTCCCATCATACTCATCTCAAATTCAGCCTGCATCATCTCAGAAAATTCTTTGCATAGAGATTGATTAGCAGAACCAAATATAATATCATCAACATAAATTTGCACAATTAAGATATCATCTTTATAAGTCTTGCAAAAAAGAGTTGTATCTACTTTACCCCTTACAAACTCATTCTCCAGAAGGAATGAGCTAAGTCTCTCATACCATGCTCTGGGAGCTTGCTTCAGACCGTAGAGTGATTTCTTCAATTTGAACACATGGTCTGGTTTCTTTTCATCTTCAAAACCTGGGGGTTGATGAACATAGACTTCCTCTGAGATATAACCATTTAGGAAGGCACTCTTTACGTCCATCTGATGTAGAACTATGTTGTGATTTACTGAGAAGGAGATCAACAGTCTAATTGCCTCCAGTCTTGCTACCGGAGCAAATGTTTCAGTGTAGTCTATTCCTTCCTGCTGGCTGTAGCCTTGAGCAACTAGCCTTGCCTTGTTTCTGACTACTTCTCCTTTCTCATTTAGCTTGTTTCTGAATACCCATTTCGTTCCAATAACATGGACACTCTCAGGCTTCTTCACTAAGCTCCAAACATCGTTCTTGGAGAATTGATTCAGTTCTTCTTCCATGGCCAGAATCCAATCCTTGTCCTGAAGAGCTTCATCTATGGACTTGGGTTCAATTAAGGACACCAATCCTTTCAGACTCAGCAAGGTCTCTTCAGAGGGTCTGAAGGCAGATCTGGTTCTGACTGGTTCATCTTTGTTGCCCAGAATCAATTCCTTAGGGTGAGCTGCAGTGATTCTGCTCTTCTTCAGAGTTTGTGAGTTAGAGGGACCAGCTTCTTCCTCTGGTTCATCTTCCTCTGGCTCAACTTCCTCTGGAGCTTTGCCTTTGTCAGAAACATTAATGCTTAAATCTGCAAACTTTTCAACTAGCTTTGACTGGTCAGAGTCAAGCTTATCATCAAATCTAACATGAATAGATTCTTCAATAGTCTTAGCATCAGTATTATAAAATCTAAAACCTTTAGATCTATCAGAATAACCAAGTAATAGACACTTAGAAGACTTAGCATCAAATTTATGCAATCTATCCTTAGTATTGAGAACATAACAAACACAGCCAAAAGGATGAAAATAAGAAATGTTGGGTTTTATGTTCTTCTACAATTCATAAGGAGTCTTATTCAGAATTGGTCTCACAGAGATTCTGTTCTGAATGTAACATGCTGTATTTACTGCCTCTGCCCAAAAGTGCTTAGCCATGCCAGTTTCTTGGAGCATGGTTCTAGCCATCTCCTGAAGAGTTCTGTTCTTCCTCTCAACAACACCATTTTGTTGAGGAGTTCTGGGACAAGAGAAATCATGTGCAATTCCATAGGAATCAAACAGACTCTCAAACTTGTCATTCTCAAACTCTCCACCATGGTCACTTCTGACACGCACAATCCTACAAGCCTTCTCGTTTTGCACTTGAGCAATGAAGGTAGAGAACACAGCATGAGACTCATCCTTGCGGGTTAGAAACTTTACCCATGTCCAGCGGCTATAGTCATCAACGATAACCATCCCATATCTCTTGCCACCTATAGACTCAGTTTTCACTGGTCCAAAAAGGTCGATATGCAGAAGTTCCAACGGCCTTGAGGTTGAGACAACATTCTTTGCCTTGAAAGGGACTTTTGTGAATTTGCCTTTCTGACATGCTTCACAAAGAGCGTCTGAAGCGAACTTCAGATTGGGTAAGCCCCTGACAAGGTTTAGCTTGCTCAGCTGAGAAATCTTTCTCATACTGGCATGCCCTAACCGTCTATGCCATACCCACTGCTCTTCATTAACAGACAGAAGGCACTTCACATTCTGAGCCTCCAACTCAGATAATCTGATCTTATAAATGTTGTTCTTCCTCTTGCTGTTAAACAGAACAGAGCCATCGATCTGACTTACAGCCCGGCAGGACTTTTGATTGAATATAACATCATAACCCTTGTCAGCTAATTGACTTATAGACAATAAGTTATGTGTTAAGACGTCTACCAATAAAACATTATCAATGCATGGACTACTATCTACACAAATAGTACCAGTACCAACAATTTTACCCTTTTCATTTCCTCCGAAGCCAACTTCGCCTCCAGGCTTAAGTTTCAGCTCTCGGAACATACGCTTTTCTCCCGTCATGTGACGCGAGCATCCACTGTCCAGATACCATGATTGGTGTTTCAGTGGAGCTATCAAGGATATCTGCAACATAGATGATCTTGTCCTTAGGTACCCACTTTCTGGGTCCTCTTTTGTTAGTTACCCCAGAGGTTCTGATCACCTTGGGTGTCTCAACATAATATTTTAAAGGAATATTTGCATGATATTTAGTCATAGAGAAAGATCCCTTTTTAAGAGGATGTTTAGCAACTTTAGCAGGTACAGGATCAGGCAATATGGTACCAGAGGGAACAAAGCATTCATACAAGGATTTAGCTTTAGACACAGAAGGCTCATTTCTAATTGGTTTAGAATAGCCAATGCCATGCATTCCATTTCTGCTTACGCCATAGATCATTGAAGCCATTAAGCTTCTATCCACGCTTTTAGCTAGGAATCTTTGAAAAGACTTTTCATACTTAGATTCATTTCTACAATCAGAGGCATCACAGGCAACAATTTCTTCTAACTTAGCAATCTGGTTCTTAAGCACAGAGTTAGAATTTACCAAAGCATGATTTTCATTTTTCAAATCAGAAATAATTTTCTCATGTTCAGAAGGAGTCTTAGAGACAGCAGATAAGTTCTTTTTCAACTTTTTATGCTTAGACAATAAAGAGTTATACTTATCCATGATATCAGACAAAGCATGTTTCAGTTCAGAGGTAGAGAAGGAAGCGAATACCTCATTTTCATCGTCTGAGTTAGGATCTCCTTCTGATTCTGAGTCAGAGTCAACAGCTTCCTTTGACTCTGCTCCTTTGTCTTTGACAATGGCCATGAGTCCTTGGACTTCACCATCAGAGTCAACATCCTCTGAGTCTGATTCATCGAATGTCACCATCAGACTCTTCTTGGTCTTGAAGTGCTTCTTTGGCTTCTTGTCTTTCTTCAACTTTGGACAATCACTTTTGTAGTGTCCAGATTCTTTGCACTCAAAACATGTGACTTCCTTGATTGAAGACTTCTTCTGGCCTGAGGACTCATACTTGCCTTTTGCCTTTCCAGAGCCTTTGAACTTGCTCTGCCTGTGCTTCCAGATGCGGTTGAGTCTCTTGGAGATCAGAGTCAGCTCATCTTCATCAGAATCTTCTGATGCTTCTTCAGATTTTTCTTCTTTAGCTTGAAGAGCCTTTGACTTCTCAACCTTAGCCTTTTCAGATTTGGATTTCAAGGCTATGGACTTTTTCCTCAGATCTTGCATCTCTGAGCGTTTCAGCTCATGGCATTTCAAAATGCTGATGAGTTCTTCTAAACTCATATTCTCAACGTCTCTCGTGAGCTCTATTGAAGTCACCAAAGGCATCCAACTTTCAGGAAGACACCTGATGACCCTTATGACATGATCTTTTGTTGTGTAGCTCTTGTTGAGAGGTCGTATGCCAGCTACAAGCAATTGAAATCTGGAGAACATTTCTTCAATGGACTCATTTGGCTCCATGATGAAGGATTCATACTTTTGGATCAAAGACAATGCCTTTGATTCTTTGACTTTCTTGTTTCCTTCATGAGACATCTTCAGAGAATCAAAAATGCCTTTAGCAAACTCACGATCGGTTACAACTGCACTTGAAACCTACAAGTGACTAACAATTACACTGACTTAGCTCACACTAAGATTCACTCTCTTAGTCTTCTCTAGGATCCGATCAACCTTGATCTCCTAAAGGCAAACTATACAACTGTATATGAAGTTCTTGTTTACAAAGAAAGTGCTTCTAAAAAGCTTATAGTAAACACAATGAATTTCAAGATGAAAGAAAGCTTAGAATATTTTGAATATGTCTTGCGCGTGTATGTTGCTTCTACTTAGTTTCTTCGCCGCTTCTTTCAATCTTCAGCCTTTATATATACTCCAAGGATTAGGGTTGAGCGTTGCATGGGAAATGCTACCGTTGGAGGGCAGTTCTGGAAAATCCAGCTTCTGCTGTGGCTGAGAACGTTAGGTAGGTCGTCAGGAAGGTACACTTGCTTTTGTACTTGGATAGCGACTTGACCTTTTAACCTAGGAGACTTCTGATCAGGGGAATACTTCATATTGGAACTTGTGAAGCCGGTTGATCAGAGTCAGAGGGAAAGCACAGATCCTCTGACCATTGTATCTTCTGATTCTGAACTCAGAGGGAAGAACATGGCCTTCAGAGTTTCTTGCTTCTGGACTTCAGAGTTTCCACTATTCAGCTTCTGGATCTTCAGAGTCTTCTACACCATCAGAACATCTGAACCTTCAGTGTTTCTTGGTTATCATAACTTCTGGATCTTCAGAGCTTCTAGCGACTGAGTCCACATCAGAGTTTGTATAGCTTCAGAACTTCTGAAGCTTTTCCACTGTTCATACTGAACATGGTGAATGCGAAAGCGTTGCTTGGGTCACTCTTTATACACAGTGCTTCTGATTTGTGTGAGATTGAGTTGAGGTCAGAGCCTGTAAATAGTACACTCAGAAAAACACGTTAGAGTACCACAATTGTTCATATCAAAAGGTTAACTTGTAATCATCAAAACATAGAGTTGTACTACTAGATCAAAACTTGATCTTACATGCGTGTGATCAGTCAAGATGCGACCCTATACCTGCTTGATGTGGACGACAACAAGGCTCGAGACATCGACCGCGGGACTGATGGTTCAGCTATGGGATTGGCGAGAGCCGAGGAAGCAAGACGATAGGATGCGAGCGTTGGAGGAGGCCTTGGAGGGCACGCGGCCTATGAGTCGGGTATTGAGTGTGATAATTGAGTCTGTACTTGGGGGTGAGCTGAGTTTGTTTATAGGGTTCGGACCTAACCTAGAGACCTTCTTGTTGTCTTGGCTCGGGGGCGGTCGAACACTAGTTTAATTATTATGTTGTAATTTGAAAGAATCATTGTACGCTTCCAAAGCTTTTATTAATAAAATAAATTATTCAGTCTATTTCTCCAGTTACTACTTCTTTATTTGTTAGCTATGTTTCCAAAAGGTTTATATTTCGGCTAAAATTTAGCCACGTTTTTTAAAAAGATTAATAAAGTGACCCCGGAGATTTAGGGATGTTACAACACTTATTTTCCAAAAGGAGAAAATTCACACCTGACACTTAGCATCAACAGTCAAGAAGCTTTCTAGGGTCAACACAGTTCTGAACACTCATGGCTGGAAAAGAAGTAACATAAGTACAATTCAAAGCTATCATGGACGATGAAGACATGCTGAAAGCTTACCTTTGTACTACTAAGTCTTCATCTATCTGACACAAGCCAAAAAAAACTTTTCTTATAGTACTTGTGGGAAGAATGGCTCTTTTTCACTCTCTAACATCTACAAGAAGACCATCTACAAACTACCCAATAAGATACCAGCTTTGCAACGATCATATGCTGAAGACTGAATACAAATGAAATGATGAGAAAAAGATCGAAAGGGTTGTGAATGAGAAAGTGAAAGAGAGATAACTAGAGAAAAAGATAGAGATCGAGAGAAAATGAAAATGAAAATGATTGTGTGTGAAACAGAGTGAAGAGGAGAAGATGAAAGTTAGAAGATTGAAATAGTGAAAGATACACCGTGCACAAGTTGTGGGGGAGTATACTCAAATGACCATGGAGTACATGACCTACATGGGTTTACACAAGCTTAAAAATTGTTCATAAATATAAGAAGCATGTAGTCAGTTCATACAGCTCTTGGAAGCAGATGTTCTACTTAAGCAAGACTATGTATTTGAAGACCTCAAGAAAAAGAGAAAGAGTGGAGTATAAGAGAAAAAAGGCTCATGTGAAAAATAAATATTATCTATGCCTATGATAGAAAAATAAAGAGTGAAAAAAGGTATAAAAAAAGGGCTCTAAAGAAAAGATATAAGTTCTAAGCCTTAGAGAGAAAAGCAGAAAGTGACTATGATCATGTGTCCTCAACTCTCACTCTACTGGTTGATTAAGTCATAGAGATTAGGTTTGAGAGCACTTTTATTCTATCAGCTCTATCCTATACAACTCTTAGAGATGAATGTTTTGTGCTAAATCTGAAAGAATCTCTTTAGTATGTATGAATCGTACCTCATGTAACCCAAATTCAGTTTTGGGAAGCCTGAAGAGGCTTGTACAATAATAGGTCCTAAGAATACTTGTGAGTGCCTGAAGAGGCATGAGAAATAATACTTATCAGTTCCTGAAGATGAATGTGAAATAATACTTGTTAGTTCCTGAAGAGGCATGGCAAAGCATACTTGTGTATGTGCCTGAAGAGGCATGGTAAAAGAATACTTGTTAAGGAGAAGGCCTGAGAATACTTGTAAGGAGAAGTCATTGATACTTGGATTGTAGTGAAAAGCTTGGCGGAAGCCAAGGACTTGACGTAACCTTCTGACTTTGGGTGAACCAAAATAAAATATGTGTGCACATTGTCCACTACCCAATAAATGTATTTTACTGACTACATTTCTCTCCTTTAGAAGAGGAATATATCTCGAGCTTTCAGTAGAAGACAGGAGAAATATAGTCAACCGTGATCTAATTCCATAGACACAATTCATCAAGGTGTTTAATAGGAGCTTTAAGCTATTCTAGGTATCACAAGGACTATCAATTTGCGCAAATATCTTGGACTCCCTCTCTTTAAAGGGAGAGTAATGATGGCTGACTTTGCGCCTATTATAGATAAGATTAATATCTGTTTGGCATCTTGGAAGAACTAATTGCTGAATAGAGAAGGTCATCTATGCCCTGCTAAATAAGTCCCATTCTCCCTCCTAGTTTCTGACATGTTGGTTTTGTGGCTTCTAGACTCAGTTGGTGAGCTTGTTGACGAGCAGATCCGCAATTGTATTTGGTCTAGGGGTGATCAAAACGGTAGCTGGAATCTTGTTCCTTAGCGGGAAATTGCTTGCCTCAAGCTTATGGGGGGCCTTGGCGTGTGTAGTACTCGACTGAACAATGTGGATAAGCTAGGAAAACTAGTAGATAATTTGTTGCATGATAAGCCTTAGGTGAGAGCCTTGTCTCAGAAGTATGTCCCTACCAGCCTGGTGCTTGCAAGTAGATACAAGTATAAAGATTCATATATAAATGTAAAGGCATCATGAAAGCCAAGGACAAACTGGCCCAAGGATACGTCTCGTATCTCGTGGATGGTACATCTTTGCTCTCGTATACATATTAGCTTGGAACGAAGAGGATTTTTGATCGGATACTGTTTGTTCATATTTCGAGTACTGGGTTGAAGGTTTCGAATTTATGGAGAAATGGTCAGTGTCACTTTATGGAGCTGCATACGGTACTTGCCTAACAGGTCCTAGATGAGATAACACAAGGTACTTTGCCTTCTAATCCTTCGGGTGCAGAACTTATCCTTTGGAAAGCTTCACATGATGGATACTACTCCATGGCATCCTCCTATGATTTGCTTGCTAGAACTCTGAACCATACTCAAGGGAATCCACTGTACTACTGGCATGGTGTTTGGAAGTGCAAAGTGCTGGAAAAAAAAATTGTTTTTTCCTATGGCTTGTTTGTAAGGCAGCTCTAACCACCAATGCCAAAAGGCACCTGAATCATCTCAATAACTAAGTTTCTTGTCCCCATTATCCTTTGGAGATCGAAGATGTGCATCATCTATTTCGTATTTGCTCAGGTTCCTCCTCCCTCTTGTCTCACTTCCGTTCGATGCTTCCCTCAATTGCAGTTAATGAACTGTTCCAACAATGGTTCTCAAATATACTTTTGGAAAGGCATAACACGCTTGCAGTAGCTGTATTTTGGTGGTCTTGGAAGTAGAGAAACAACCATATCTTTAAGGAGAAATCTTGGTATATGAGTTACGCGCTTCGACAGATTTTTCTTGATGCTCATAATTGCTGGTGTTGGCCATCTGCGCACACGTATTTCGGTCAGCGTTTGACACACGGCACACAACCTTCTCTTGCTGCATCGATGGTTCCTACACTGCATACTGCGGTGGATGGAAGTTGGAATCCTTTGAAGAGGAGGATGCAATGTGGGGCGGTTCTACACAATGGGGTAGGACACTGGGTTTTAGGAGTGGCGGCTATCTATGGTCGCAACGCGCTCTTAGCAGAAATTTTGGTAGAGGAATTGAGATTGAAACATGGCTGGGAAATTTGTTTTAAGAAGGTTTTATGTGCCTCTAATTATTTAAATGTGGTGGAGGTCCTCTAGAGTCGTGGAGATGTAGTTACTTTCTGGGCTAGAGACACGATTACTAGAGTTTGAGCAATGTTGGATTTGGACTAGGATGTTTCTTTGTCCACATTTCCAAGGAGAAAAACTAGTCAATGCCTATATGATTAAGAATAGAAACCATTGGACCCTGAAATCCTCTTCAGTAAACATTAATCCCACCACATGGTTCCAAGGAAACAGATCATGCTAACAACATAAATTCATAGCAAACATGCTACAAGGCTCTGATGCACTGGCACAGATTCAGGCTCCATTGGTAAACAGATGCAAAGAAACCCCTCTTGCTTTCTTTTAACCACAACCATGCCTTGAATTGAGCCATGTCCACAATTCTTTCAATATCCACTACTTCACCCCGAAACACTACTCAATTTCACCAATACCTGATGGATCCAATAGTGGCAGTCCTTATCAGATTCACGGCTCTCAAAGCTTTCTTACCAATCGACACACATTTTCCGTGTTGCAAGAAAAGATCCTCGGCATTCCCTAATAGCATTGTAGTCACGCCTGATGACCCTAATTTAGTAGTGTTTCTAGGGTCATTTCTTTGTTTGTTTTGAGTCTTTTTGTTGAGTCTCATGTAGTGTTTCATGCATTTTTATCTTTCTTTGTGTCTTGACTTTGTTTTGGTAATTTTGTAGTTTTATATGGACTTTTCTTGCATTTTAAGTAAGTTTAGGACTTGCATGATTTTCTTATGTTATTTGAGGGTCCTCTTTGCTAATAAGCTCTTTGAGCTTCTGGATATTTTCCTTTGCTTGGTGGTTAAGCTTTCAGGTCTGAAACTAAAGGAGAAGGAAGGTCAAGAAGCATGAAATTGAAGGAAGGCTTAAAGGGGCTTGAACAGGAGTTATGAAGAAGCTAAAAAGTCTTTCCAGCGAGCTTTGAGCGCCTAGGCGCCAGTTACATTTTCCAAGCTTTCTGGAATTGGCGCCTAGGCATGCTTTGAATTGGCGCCTGAGCGCCCAGACTCGTTCATTTTGTCTATAAATAAGGTTTTAGCCAATTTCTTTGAGGACTTAGATATTTTTACTCATTTTGGATTAAGTTTTAGAGCTGAGGAGAACCTTGGGGCTTGTGGGAGGCTTCCAACTTGTAATTTTTCTCAGGTTTTTAACATTTTCTTGTATGAATTCTCTAGCCATGAGTGGCTAGTTTTCTTTTATGCTTTGGGTTTAAGAGATTCTATGAAGCTTTAGTTTTCTAAATCCTATCTCTATGCATGAGTTCTTGATTAACCTTGTATTTCAGTTCCATTATGCATGTTTAGCTTTGGTGCACCCTTACTATAGGCTAGATTATAACCAAATGGAAGTTTGTTATGATTTAGGGATATGAATTGGAATAAATCCTTCTATGCTTGCTTCTAGGAATAGAGTGAGGGCAGGGTTTTGTTGGCCTGAATATGAATGCTTTAAAACCTCAAATGAATGATTGAGTACACAAGGAATTGGGCTTAACTTTCAATTTGGGAGAATTACTTTTGTGAGGAATCAATTAGTAAGTACATAGGCTAAAGCAACAAGGGATAAATCAAGGTTTCACATGCATAGGATAGGTAGACTAGAGTGGATTAGATGATCAAAAACCCAAGGCATTTTCATCAATTGTTATTTTCAACACTTTCAATATTGCTCTTTTGCAAATCCTTTGTCATCAACAATCAAAATCAATTTCAGAATTTTACTGTTTTCAAAACTTGCAAACTTTAGGCTTAAATCCACAATTCTCACTCACAATCCCTGTGGTTCGATATTTTAAAACCCGGAGGTTTCTATACACTTGCAAATTGACCAACAACGCCTATCCACCAAAAGATTCTCATCAACATCTTTCAGGCCACTGCACATCTAAAGAACAATGAGAGAAAGATTCCTCATCATTAAGGCAAAATATACAATATATCCCAACGCGAGATGGAAGAGTGTCATGTCTCACCAAATCAAGTATGGTATGCACTTTATTCATTAGAACCCTCCACGCAAAAGCTATCATGCCCGATGGAGCTTTGACCGACCTGAGCTTGCTGAACAGCTTCCCTTTCACCTCCACAGACTCGCCTTGGAGAACTTCATAGGCTGACTTAACACAGTAAATACATGACCCTTCCTTTGTCCACACATAATTAACGCTCTGTCCCATTTTGGGAGAAAAACTCCCAATCAACCTCTTAAGTTCCTTAATCCTTATCACATCTCTATCTAGTAGCACCCAGTTCCACTCAAACCTCCCCACCCCCTTATCTTCTCGGTCTACATATTCTCTCCCACTTGACCCATGCAATCTTTTTCTAGCCATCCAATCCTGCCCATAGAAACCTCCTTAGGATACTATTACATTTTGCCACTATCCTAGGTGGCATCTTGAAGAAAGACATGAAATAGAGAGGGAGTGAAGATAAAATAGCTTTAATCAAACATATCCTACCTCTGAAACAGAGATGCCTATGTTTTCATTTCGTTAGTTTTTTTTACGTATTTTGTTGATGATTAGATCCGAAAACGAAGGTTTTCTAGGATTTCCACCCACTAGTACGCCAAGGTAAAAGAACGGGATCTGCATCAGCTAGCAACATAGCATGAACTCATAGCTCTGTAAATACCTATTCTCAATGTCTATCCCAAAAATCTTGCTTTTTAAAAAGTTAACCTTCAATCTTGCGACCAGCTCAAAACAACTTAACATGCACTTTATTGCAAATATGTGATGCACTACCTCTCCAAAAAAGATGGTGTCATCAGAAAACTGTTGTGATGGGACTTTAGGACCTCCTGCAGATCTAAATCTGAATGGAGAAAACTTTCCCTTCCAAACCGCAAGCTTAAGTAATCCGTTTAGCCCTTCAACAATTAAGAATAGAAAAGGGGCCAAGGGATCTCCTTGCCTAATTCCCTTCTTCATTCTAAATTCCTTTGTTGGGCTTCCGTTTACCAAAACATAAACTGATGCAGAGTACAAGCACCCTCTAATCCACCCCACCCATCTTTCACCAAAGTTCAATCTTCTAAGCATATAAATCAAGAAGTCTTGATTCATTGAGTCATAAGCCTTTTCGTAATCAATTTTCAGCACAAATGTTGGTTGTTTTTTCCTCCCCGCTTCATGAATTACCTCATTAGCAACAAGGAGGGGCCAAGGGATCTCCTTGCCTAATTCCCTTCTTCATTCTAAATTCCTTTGTTGGGCTTCCGTTTTCCAAAACATAAACTTGTGCAGAGTTCAAGCACCCTCTAATCCACCCCACCCATATTTCGCCAAAGTTCAATCTTCTAAGCATATAAATCAAGAAGTCTCGATTCATTAAGTCATAAGCCTTTTCATAATAAGTTTTCAGCACAAATTGAACTGGGCGAGACCCCAGGGACCTCGCGCAGGAGCGCTGGCCTAAGGCAAGGAGCGGACCAGGGACTTGGGCCTTCATCCCGGAGGCCCAACTGACCCATTAGAATGATTTAGAGGCACTAAGCCCAACTCCCCTAACTATAAATAGGGGAGGGATACCAAATGTAAGGGACTCTTAGCTCATTTGAGAAATAACAAACTTGAAATTCAGTTGCACTCTCTCTCTCTAAGCGGTTACGCTCTCATTCTCTCTAGGAATCTCACATCACGTTCCTTACACCTTAGGTGCTATACCTCATCTCAATGTTCATGAAGGAACATTTGGCGTCGTCGTTGGGGAACGGTAGATTTTGATTCCCGGACTACGTGGATCGCGATTGGATTTAGAGAAGTTCGATTCTCTTTGTGAATTTTCTTCAGTTTTCAGTTTTTCGTTTAAAGTTCTCCGGTTCACTAACCAAGATTGATGGAGACACATCGTCAACGACGCGACGATGATCAGGAGCGGAGGCGCGGTTCGCCTCCACGTCTCGTGAGAGGTAGGTCGCGACGCGAGCAAGTTTGCCGTGAAGAAACCGATCAGTTAACTCCTCCTCCACCACCACCTCCACCTCCTTCTCCAACGCCTCTGTTACCTTCTCCGCCAACTTCACCGAAGCAGCAGAGATCACCAGCACGCTCACTCAGAGCTTCGGGGGAGTAGACTCCGACACCTCAGGCACCGATCTCCAACCAAGATTGGAGGCGCTTGATCCGTAGCGTTGATGATATACGGCAGCGAAACGATTATTTACAAGAAAGGCTAGAATATTATCGTTCCGAGCAGCAGGATGAAGGGGAGCGCGAAGCGGAGGCCGTAGCTGAATTCGAGCCGTTCTCAGCGGCAGTGAGGGAGGTCGCTATACCAGATAACATGAAGAATATTGTCCTTGAAACCTATAGCGGGAAAGCTGATCCCAAGGAGCACATGTTATATTTCAATACAAAGATGGTGATCAGTGCCGCTTCCGACGCTGTGAAGTGCAGGATGTTTCCAGCTACGTTCAAAGGCACATCCATGGCGTGGTTTACCACGCTACCCCGAGGGTCCATCACTAATTTCCGTGACTTCTCATCAAAATTCCTTGTCCAGTTTTCCGCCAGTAAAACCAAGCAAGTGACAATCGAGGATCTCTACAACATCTGCCAATCCGAGGGCGAGACTCTTAAGCAGTACGTAAAACGATTCAGCGCAGCATCAGTAAAAATTGAGGAGTCAGAGCCACACGCCTGTGAGCATGCCTTCAAGAACGGGTTGCAGCCGGGGAAGCTGAATAGCAAGCTGAGCCGCAAGCCGGCTCGGTCCATGGCGGAGATCCGGACGCGAGCAAACACCTACATTCTGGAAGAGGAGGATGATGCTTTCAAGCGAAGGCGCGCGAAAAAGGAGAAAGACGGCGAACAGGAGGACGCTTCGCCAGAAGAGAAACGGAGTAAGGAGAGAGGAGAGGGCAGCAAAAAGCGAGACAGGAAGGTGAGGACAGGAGAGAAGGCTGCGAAGGAGCCGTTGTACCCCAAGAGAGAAAATTTTGAGCGCCGCAGACCGTGGCATCAAGCTGACCCTCGCTGGCGAGAAGAGTCTGGGAGGAGTCTAAATGCACATTTGACGGAGTTGCTTCGAGAGGTCAAGGCAACCCACGCGGTTGAGGAAGGCGAGAAAGAGGCCGACCCGCCCCGAGCGGCGTTGGATAAAACGAAGTGGTGCGAGTATCACCGCTCGGCGGGCCACGACACGGGAGATTGCTTTACCCTGAAGAACGAGATTGAGAGGCTCATTCGAGTGGGACGATCGCAGATGAACGATCGTGGCGGTCGGTGGAATGGAGAACGACGACAAGGGAGCCGGTACAAAGGAGGTCGTCAGCAGGATGACCTCAGGCGAGACGACCGCCGACGTACGCCAGTTGGGACAATAAACACAATCGCAGGTGGCTTCGGCGGGGGCGGAGACACAGCGTCGGCAAGGCGAAGGCACGTGAGAGCAGTGACATCAGTGCAACAGTATGAAACTCCATTCGGTTTCCAGCATCCTGATATTGTGATATCGTCGGCAGATTTCAAAGGGATCAAGACACACAAAGACGATCCCGTGGTTGTAATGATGAGGATTAACAGTTTCCATGTGCGGCGGGTTCTTTTGGACCAAGGAAGCTCCGCTGATATCATCTACGACGATGCTTTTGATCAATTAGGATTGACGGACAAAGATTTGATGCCCTATACAGGAACATTGGTAGGCTTCTCGGGCGAGCAAGTCTGGGTACGCGGATATGTAGATCTGGACACAGTCTTTGGTATCGACAATAATGCCAAGCTACTCCACGTAAGGTATCTTGTGTTCCAGGTTATGGTATCCTACAACGTCATCATTGGACGGAACACACTCAATCGCCTCTGTGCAGTAATTTCGAAGGCACACCTGGCGGTTAAATATCCGCTGATAAGTGAAAAAGTGAGAAGTTGATCAAAGGAGGGCGAGAGAATGTTACAACAACTGTCTCAGCCTGTATGGAAAGAAAGGAGCTAGCGAGGGACACAGGTGTCATGAGGTTGAGGTCGTCCAAGGTAATCAAGGCAGGCAAGGGGGATCGAAGCAGGGGTTGACAGGAGGATAGCAAAATCAGGGAGCAACCAAGGACAGGTCAGGATAGATGGCAGGACGGGCAAGGATGGACAGTTCACGGACGCGCATGCAGAGGAGCGTTGGGCAAGTGTGATCGCAGATTTAGAAGCGTATAAATTCAGCAGGGGGGTGTTGGCGATCGAGCCCAGGCTCACGGTTAGTCAAGAGAGACGCTTAGAAAAGCTGGTAGAGGAAAACTTTGACCTTTCAGTTGGAGCTCAAAAGACCCAGAACTCTGGGAACTGCTGATGTTCAGGAGACCGAATCTCTCGAATTCAGGGCGATATGAGCAAAAGGGAAAAGGAATCACGATTCAAGGAATGGGTCAGAGAATCGTCCAACAGGGCAGCGGCGAGAAAAGATATAATAGGGCGCGCGAGCGGTCTAAGGACAAGAGGAAGGCAAGGAAAAGGAGCCTAGTGAGTCGTCGCCCGGGTAAAGCAAAACGAGAGTCAAAATATTGGAAGCCTGTGGGTTAGGTAGTTTTCAAGCCAGGGACGTCCAAGCGCGACAAGCAGAAGGACTAGATAGGAGAAGTTCCTCATTGTTACGAGGCGGGCATGGAAGGAAGCCAGCCCAAAAATAACGATGAGTGGATAGCGAGCACGTCGGGCTCGAAAGATGTGGCGATGGGGATGATACTTTGACCCGAGGGGCTGGAAGCGGAAGCGTGTGGAAAGCAGGGCCGAGGACGCAGCAAAGGAAGCAGGAACGAGGACACAGCAACAAAACCAAAAATTAGGACCAAAAATAAAGATGCACTCTTTTTCTCCGCCACGGGAGTTTTTTAATGAGGCAACCCTCCCATGTAAAACTTTTACAAATCAAATACAAAAGAATATTCTCAAGTAATACTCCTAGCTGGACTACAATACGACGGTCGCTCGGTGGGAAAAATTCCCCGAAGGTGGCGATCCCAACACAACCTTGATGTCTGGGGATCGCTTCGGGAAAGTCCGACGCGAACCGTTGCTACCCAGATAGCAACTCAACTAACATGTCACATTCGCCCGGTGGAAAAAATTCTCTGAAGGTGGCAATCCCAACACGACCTTGATGTCTGGGGATTGCTCTCGAAAGTCTGGCGCGAATCGCTGACCTCTCGTAGGCGATGTGTGCGGGTAGGCTCCTTGTCCGAGGACAAGCAGTTTATCCCAACAGTCTCCCCGAAATATGGGCAAACGAGACCTCCCCGAAATATGGGCGAGAACAAAAACTAGGCATAAGTCTGGGTAAACCTATATGGTCATTGGGTCCCTAGCACCGTAAGCCCTCGCCGGGATAAAACCGGCGAGACCGCACCTGTTCTTACGGGAAATATTGGTGTGAAGGAGAAAGCCTCAGTCTAAGGTTGAGCTAAAGTCCTAGTTTCGCTAGCACACATTCAAAATCACTACACAAGCACAAAATGCAAAGCCCGAAGGGCACAAGGGCGCGAACGAGGAGGGAAATGGACAAACGAAATCGCAGCAAACTTTCATTAAATAACGTGGGGTGATACTAATTACAAAAAAAAGGGTAAGAGAAAAATAAATACAAAATATTCACACTACATTAACGTCTTCTGCTTCTCCTGCGTTTTCAGCAGCCGCAAAATATGCAGCATTGGAGCCTGGGGGATCGTCCGGGCCGACCAATCCCTGGGGGGTGACCTTCTTGAAAGCTCCAGTCCCGCTGAGGTCAATCCCCTCATAAAGATATTGAACTTGAGCTTTGGCGATGAAGAAACCGTGACCACGCTCTTCCACGGCCTCAGCAGCAGCCCTGGCCGCCAACCTTGCCCGGAGAGTTCTGACCTCATAATCCGCAGGGTATTTCGCGTCTGCAACAGCTTTGGCCTTTGTTTCTAATTCAGATCTCACCTCGGCGAGAGATTTGTTCGTCAACCCCAACTCACTTTGAAGGAACGCGATCTCTTTGTCTTTGACGAGGCAGGCAGCCCTGCCCGCGGCAATCGCCTCAGCCTTGGCCTTCAGTTCCTGCCGCAAATCGTCCCGCTCGCTCTCCAGCACCTCTGTTCTCTCTTCACAAGCGGACAAGTCTTCCTCGCGACAGCTCATCTCGATACCCAAATTGTTCAGTTTAGTCATTTGGGCCGCTACCTGGGTCAGCAACTTGTCACGCTCGCCATGCGCTCTGAGTGTGGCATGGCGGTAACCCTCAGCCCTCTGGCGGAGCTCTTCAACTTCAGCGGCTGTGGCTGAGTCCTGCGAAAACCTGGCGAAGAGACACCTCGCACGTAAAAGGCACGAGATGGCTTCTCGCGCCACACCATCAAGGTCAGAATTCTCAGTTCCTATCATGCTGCCAAGAAAAGGGTCAGTTAGCATAAAGTCGACAGGGGAGGGCTGCTGATTTGAAACAAAGCACGTCTGACCATCAACAATCGGATGGCTAGCGGCGGGGGAAGAACGGCGAAGCGGAAGCGAGGCGGTAGGGGTTTGGTCTCCACTGCCATGACTCATGGTGGGAGCGGGGGAAGCCCTAGGTGGGCTTTCCTCGGCTTGACGACATGAATGGTCAGGAGAGAGGGTCGTTTGGGGAGCACCAGAGGGAACATGTTCAGAAGCATGTTGATCAGCGATGATTTCCTCAGGAAAGGCCGAGGACCCCGCATCGCCCGTGGGGTTTGACTTTTTCCCGCCCACCAGGTCTTGGCGAGGGGCAGATGTTTCGCCAGCCCTGGGTCTCTGGGTTTTCTTCTTCTTTTTTGACTTTTGAGGCGAGGGAGTCGCGACCCTCGATTTTTCATTTGAGCCAGGGGCGACCCTTTTGGATTTTTGGTATTTTCTTGTTGGGGAAGGTTGGACAGCATCGCCGGTGGACATCGGGGCCGGCTCGTCAATCTTCAGCGGAAGGATGGGGTCTGGTATTGAATCGCCAGACCCCGTGGCAACGACGTTTGGGGCCGCCACGACCGTTTAAGAAGGGGCAACACCGGATCTTCTGGTCCGCTTCTTTTGAGGGGAGGCGACGACCTCGGAATCAGCATCCGCAACAGCACGTTTCCTCTTAACCCCGTTAGTATTAAAAACGGGAGGAAACTCAAGAGAGTCAGTGATGACCCGGGATTTAAGGCTATTTTTTTAGTTTATTTGCATGCATTTTAATATATTATTTAAGTTATTTTAGTCATTTTAGAACACATTAGGCTTATTTTATGCGTTTTAATATTTTTATTTAGTTTTAGTATTTTTCTACATTTTATATTATTTTCTAGATATTATTACGATTTATTTCGTTTAATTTAGGATTAGATAAGTTTATTTTAAGTTGTTATCTTATTTTTATCTTTTATTTATTTTATGTTATTGTTATTTTAGGAGAAGATATGAGAAGAGAGAGAAAATCAGGAAAAAATGCAAAAATTCGTAGCTGGCAGGAGGTGTAATCCAGTGTACCACACGTCCTCTATCTTATCGTGTGCCTGCGCGTCTGAATGCGCCATGTAGCAGCTTCTTCTATCCAACGTACAGACACGCGAGGGTGCACCATATTACAGTGAACCTGACCGCACCAGATCATCTCCTGCGCCAGAAAAGACAAAATAGGCACAGAACACGAAAATCACTATAAAATCAGCTTTTAACCTATTTTTTTGGGATCTTTTTCATATTTCTTTTCTCCAAAACCTAATAAACACCTTTGGGAGGCTTGGAGACAATTTCTTGGTGGAGAGGAAGGTTAGGCCCTTGAGGGCCGGTGTCAGGGCCATGGAGGAGGTGGCAGCTTCTCCGGATGTCCAAGGCTCCGCTCTATTTTGGGTTTTGCTTTTCTCTTTATCTGTTTTTGTGTTTTGACTCTCTTTTAGTATTTGGGATGATAGAACTTGATTTGTTTCTTATTCAATATACTATTATGCAATTATAATTATGGATTTTCATTATTTGGTGTTTCTCTCTATGTTTAATGCTTCAATTGGTTAATTGGTAATTTAAAGAGTCTATATTAATTCATAAATAGATTGAGAAATTGATATGGGTTAATGTAGGCTTAGTTCATAAAAAAGGGGGAAAATTCCTATGTCTTAGGTTATTGATTCTCTTTGCACGTTCATGTATCTTTTGCCAATATGATGATTTTTAGGATTTGCCTGACAATTGAGAAGTTGGTGTGAATTTAGTAAATGAGAGAAACCACCCTTGCATCAGTCATCTTAAGAAAGGCATGTCTTAGGTAGGGTTTAGGTTTTCTAGGTGATAATAGGAGACATTAACTCGTAGGTATGAATATCATGAGTTGGAAAAGAGATCTATACCGAGTGACAAGTCGGGATACTCACCTCTCTAGGATAGGATTATCTAGTAGGAACTATTAGGATTTCTTGAGTGACAGTCAGAAATTCTATCCACTAGGACATGAACTTCTTAAGTTAGGAACAGAGCTTGGGAATGTCTTATCGGGTAGGTATGTGCTATAATGCTCCTTTTATTATCACTAGGGCTTAAGAGATTAAGGCTAGGTTCTTAATGGGTAGATTCGCTTAGCTAAGAAATTAGTGGGTGAATAACTCTTATCGGCATCTTAAATGTTAATTTCATCTTATAAAAGTATATTTGTTGAGAATAAGTTGTAAATCAAGTGAACTCATTTTTCAAATATGTTTTCTTCTTTGTTTGCCTCTGTGAACTTCTTTTATCGCTTTAATTATAGTTTTTCCTTTATTTAAATAAACCCACATTTTACATTTAAGTCATTCATCCAACATCTAGCTAGTAAGATTAATACGTAGCAACACAATCCCTGTGGAGACGACAAAACCCGATACTATACTACGATTGAGTCTTGAAAGGGATTTGATAGTAGTTAGTAGCACCTCTTCATTAAATATCCTTTCATCAGTCAGCAGCTAGGGCGCGCTTGAGCGCGACTTCGGTGAAGTTCATTCCTCCTAGAAATGAGCGAAGGGTGTTTTTGCGAGCAGCTTCAAGCAACTGTGAGCACTCAAGGATGGGGAGCCCAGCGAAAAAGCCAAGGATGGCTTTATCTTCATCACTCAGCGATGTATCAGACGGTTGTGGGACATCGCGAGGACTCTCGGTCCAGTAGAAAGGGAACAGAGCGGTCCCGTCCCGGCGGGTGAAAGCTTCAGGGTAGGAAGGATGCACGAGTATGCGGAAGTACCAGCGCCCAGGTCCCTTCTTGATGTTGCTCTTGTAAGAGTAGAGGCGCTACCGGCCCGTACGAGATTTCAGAGATACCCACCCAGGAGTCGGGGTCTTCAAGGATTTTGGCTCCACGCCGTAGAAGTAGAAAAAATGGGAGGTTTTTGCTTCAAGACCGACGGCGTCACAGAGAATCTCAAAGCACCGAATGAAGGCCCAAGCGTTCAAATGAAGTTGGCCTGGGGCTACATTGATTTCCCTCATAACCTGGCAGAGGAAAGGGGAGAAGGGTAGTTTGATCCCAAGGTCGAGGAAGAGGTACTCGTAAACATAAAATAAGTGGGGTTGCTTCACGCCTTGTTCGATCGTGCGGTGCTGCCAGGGACGGCGGATTTCCAAGCCCCGACCGGTTATGAGGACATCTTCGAGGGACTTCTCGTGGCAAAGCCCGCCGGCCTAGCGGGCTGTCTCGGCAATAGACTTGTTAGTGGACTGCTCAGAAGGTTGGCAGATGGCCTCCTGAGTGGGGTCTTGAGTTATGAATTGGGGTAAGGTGGCGAAGATTTGGTGCCAAAAAGCGTTCTTTTCATTTTCAGCAAGGGGGAATCCCCCGGAGGGGGGAGGATTAACCAGAGAAGGAGATGCGGGAGCGGCGCTGCGGGATCGAGAGGATCCTTTGGTTCGGCGTTCGGGAGTCACTTTTGCTAGGAGGAAGGGTAAAGATGGGAAAGGAAGAGGGTGCTAGTTTGTCAATTTCAGCAGATTGTAGGAATTTCAGAAGTGGTGAATGAGTGAGGGAAGGAGATTTTAAAAGTTGGGATAAGCAGCGGATGGGAAATTGTGCCTCATCATGGCAAAGGTGGAATGATCACTCAAGGGAGTGTGGCGCGGATTTCGGGACACAAAAGCAGCGTATTAAATGAAAAGTTACAACGGTTGAAGCTTATTGGTTTGAATTCAAATTGTCAGGCTTTACTATGGTTCGGAGGGACGTTTCAAAGGTAGTGGTTGAGATTCCATGGATTTGCTAACCTTTGCACCACCTCAGGGTGCAACGCGTGGCGCAGGCTCGACACATATCAAAAGTCATGATTCAGGGCACGTGCGTAACTATGGCAGGGCGAGCAAATCCAGCGTCATCGCCACAAGCTTGCTTGTGGACTCAAGCCGCCAAGGGAGCGTGACGAGGCGTTGTAGATTTTTAAGCTTTAAATCACCAAGCCATGTTGGCAATTGTTCTTTGTTTTCAGACCTTATTTTTTAGCACTAGTTAGCTTCTTAATTATGGCCATCGCCTTGTTTCTTTTGTTTAAAGACACACTTAGCTCTAATGCTTCGAGCTCGATGTCTTGTGGACTTGTGGACTGGGCGAGACCCCAGGGTCCCTCGCCCAGGAGCGCTGGCCTAAGGCGAGGAGCGGACCAGGGACTTGGGCCTTCATCCCGGAGGCCCAACTGACCCATTAGAATGATTTAGAGGCACTAAGCCCAACTCCCCCAACTATAAATAGGGGAGGGATACCAAATGTAAGGGACTCTTAGCTCATTTGAGAAATTACAAACTTGAAATTCAGTTGCACTCTCTCTCTCTAAGCGGTTACGCTCTCATTCTCTCTAGGAATCTCATATCACGTTCCTTACACCTTAGGTACTATACCTCATCTCAATGTTCATGAAGGAACACAAATGTTGGTTGTTTTCTCCTCCCCGCTTCATGAATTACCTCATTAGCAACAAGGATGTTGTCCAACATGTTTTTCTCCCATATGAAGGAAAACTGGCATTCATCTATAACACTCGCAATTACTCCTTTGAGCTTGTTAGCCAATACTTTGGATATTACTTTATACATGCAGTTCACTATTGATATTTGTCAAAAATCGTTCAATCCTTGTAGAGAGTCTACTTTGGGAATTAGTGCTATGAAAGATGCATTTGGTCCGCGAGGCCACACCCCATTCTCATAAAATGCATCAGCTTGCTCAGCCAATATAGGGTAATTGTTCTGTCCTTCAAGCTGAAATTTGGGTTGTGATTAAGGGTTGTCCTTCAAGCTGAAATTTTGGTTGTGATTAAGGGTTGCACCTTGCTCAGTCTCATGACTTCACTAAAATCATCCTAATTTGGTTCCCAAAGTGTTGTTCACATTCTAAATATGGATTGTGCTTGTACGCATCCAGCCTTCAATCTGGTTTAGGAGTTTCGTAGACTCAATCAACTTGGAGAGGACATACAAGTGTTTCCTACGCTTAGAGAGGCGAATCGTGTTACATATGGTTTGGCGAAAAATTGCCTTTGGTTTAACTATTCTCTATGATCTTTGATTTTGTTCTAGACTATTACTTTGAGCAATACTTTTGATCTTTCCTCTATTAGTTGTTTGAGGGTCGGTAGTTTATGTTCTTATGTTAGGGCCTTATAGCCCATTTGCTTACCCAAAATAAACTCCAACAATAGAAATGGTGCTGTTCATTATGGGAGGAATTTATTATGCACA
Organism: Lotus japonicus; assembly: GCF_012489685.1. Lineage (NCBI taxonomy): Eukaryota > Viridiplantae > Streptophyta > Magnoliopsida > Fabales > Fabaceae > Lotus > Lotus japonicus. Next base: position 6,249,336 of record NC_080045.1, on the reverse strand, counting down.
AGGAAATGCTTGTGCAACCTTGCACAAGCCACATTTTGACCCACAATAGTGGGTTTTCCGGTTTTTTTTAAACAAACAAAAAACATATTTCTTAATCACAACATTTATCCTTAATCCTCTTTCATAACCTTCATTTCAAAAAAGACCCAGAAAATAAAAACCCTTCATCAAACCCATGAAACTCTCGGCCTACTGGAAAATAAAAAGACCCAGAAAATAAAAACCCTTCATCAAGTTCATTGTTGTCACTTCTCACTTCTACTCCAAAAATCTCGTCTTTCAAGGCCCTTGATGCTTCTCGGCCAGATCCGCCCCATGAAGCTCTCCTCCTACTGGAACGGCCCCAGGTTCTTGCTCCCTTGCTGGATCTAGAAGGAAAGGAAGAGGTAGAAGCATGGGTAGTTGTTAGAGCTAGAGATCTGAGGTGTTGGTGATTTTAGTATCATCAATGGATTTTAGTAGTAATGTGATTTATTGTAGGCCGATGTGATTATGCGTTAAGCTCGGAAACGAGTTAGGGTAGTGCGGAGTGCACGCTTGTTGAGCCAACGCATAATTGACTGCGATTAGATTGCGGGGTTCCAAGGGGCGGAGCCCCTGGCTGGGGTCCCGCTGAAACAAACTCCTTTATAAGGAGTTATTTGGCCTCAGTTTTATACACAGAAACAAAAACCGAGATTTCTCTCTACATTCCTGATCTGTTCTCATTTGCCTGAAGCAGATTGTTCTTCAAGAATTATCCCAACAAGGATTTCGTGAACCCAGGCAAGAATAGGGTCGAAATACTTTGTTCGGAAAGTGTACGAACACGATTCTTCGAAGTTATCCAGGATTATCATACCCAAATTTCTAACAAACGAACAAAGTATTCTGATAATCATGGCTGGAGGAAGCACCGTCAAGGAGATGACTACTAATTTCGGAAAATTGGACAAGTTTCAAGGACAAGACTTCAGGCGTTGGCAGAAGAAGATGCATTTCATGTTGACAGCGTTGAAGGTGGTGTATGTTCTGTCTACACCAATTCCAGAACTTCTGGAGGATGACACGGTTGAAAATATAAGGCGCAGATCAAAGTGGGAGAACGACGACTACATATGCAGAGGGCACATTCTTAACGGTATGTCTGATCCCTTATTTGATATTTATCAAAACGTGGAATCTGCAAAGGAATTGTGGGATTGTCTCGAATTCAAGTACATGGCAGAGGACTCATCTAGTAAAAAGTTTCTTGTAACCGATTTCAACAGTTACAAGATGGTTGAATCAAGGTCTGTCATGGAACAATTCAATGAACTCCTCTGAATCCTTGGACAGTTCACACAACACGGATTGAAGATGGATGAAACAATATATGTCTCAAGTATCATAGACAAGTTGCCTCCTTCGTGGAAGGATTTCAAACACAATTTGAAGCATGGAAAAGACGACTTGTCTTTGATTCAACTTGGAAGTCACTTGCGCATAGAAGAATCTCTAAGGGCGCAGGAGGGTGACAAGGGAAAAGGAAAAGAAGTTGTTGGACCCTCGGTTAATATGATCGAAGAGGGTGGTAAGAACGATAACAATAGAAACAAAGGAAAGAAGCGTGCTTTCTAGAACAACAAAGGTAGTTTCGGTTCTAACAAGAAACCGAAACTAGAATGTTGGAAGTGTGGAAAAACAGGCCACTTCAAGAGGGATTTTCGTTCAGGCAAAAAGCACGACAACGCGAATGTAAGTGGTTCGGGAAAAGGGTCTAAGGACCAATCCCAAAACCAAGGTCAGAAATCAATTTGTGATTTGAATAGTTTTATTAAACATTCGGTTTCACTAATTTCTGAAGCATTTTATGTGCAGGATGATGCTATCGCGTGGTGGATTGATTCTGGCGCCACAACACATGTTTGCAAGGATCGTTTCTGGTTCAAGACTTTTGTTCCAGTGGAAGATGGATCTGTCCTCTACATGGGAGATCATCACTTTGATCCTGTTGAAGGCAAAGGAAGCGTGGTGTTAGAATTCAGTTCTGGAAAGACTATTACTTTGTTTAATGTTTTATATGTTCCTAAACTACGTAAGAACTTAATTTCTGGTCCTGTATTGAATAAGCTTGGATACAAGCAAGTGTATGAATCCGATAAATATGTTTTATCGAAGTCTGGTGTGTTTGTAGGATTTGCATATTATAATAATGGTATGTTCATGATGAATTTGAATGGAGTTCCTAATGATTCTGGTTCTGTATTTATGTCTAATTCGAATGTTATTAAATCATCTTTATGGCATGCTCGTCTAGGACATGTACATTATAAAAGAATGCTTGAAATGTCTAAAGATGATTTAATTCCTGTTTTTGATGGAAATGTAGAAAAGTGTAAAACTTGCATGTTAACAAAGATCACTAGGCAACCTTTTAAAAGTATAACAAGGAAATCTATCATACTTAAATTGATACATAGTGATCTATGTGATTTGCATGCTACTCCATCATTAAGGCATAAAAAGTATTTTGTCACTTTCATAGATGATGCATCCAGATTCTGCTATGTTTATTTGTTGCATGCTAAGGACGAAGCCTTAGATAAATTCAGAATTTATAAAACTGAAGTTGAATTGCAACAGAATGAGTTAATTAAAACATTACGTACGGATAGAGGTGGTGAATATTATGATCCTGTATTTTCCAATCTGTAGGAATCATTCATGAGACTACGGCACCTTATACACCTCAACAAAATGGTGTGGCTGAAAGGAAAAATAGAGTTCTTAAAGAAATGGTGAATGCCATGTTATCTTACTCTGGTTTGAGTGAAGGGTTTTGGGGAGAAGCCATGTTAACGGCTTGCTATTTGATAAATATAGTTCCTAATAAAAAGAACAAGACTACCCCATATGAACTTTGGTATAAGAAACGACCCAATTTAACATTTCTACGTGTTTGGGGTTGCAGGGCCGTGGTTAGACTCCCGGACCCTAAAAGGAAAACTTGAAAAGGGTGTAGCTTGCATCTTTGTTGGATATGCTGAGCATTCCAAGGCTTATAGGTTTTATGTTATAGAACCTAATGACTCGATTTCTATTAACACGATTATAGAATCGAGAGATGCCATATTTGATGAGAATTGTTTCTCTTCTATACCTAGACCAAAGCACTCTATACCAAATTCGGATGAATATCTAAAGGATGATCATTCAAATGATGTACCAAGTGAGACATTCGAACCTCGTAAAAGCAAAAGAGCTAGAAAACCTAAATCTTATGGGTCTGATTTTCAATTATATCTAGTTGAAGGATCAAAGGATCAGATTGATAATCAATACTATTATTGCTATAGTATAGAAGAGGATCCAAGAACGTATGATGAAGCTGTGAAATCTCGAGATTCTGCTTTTTGGAAAGAAGCAATTGATGAAGAGATTGGTTCTATCATGGAAAATAATAATTGGGTATTATCTGATTTACCACCAGGTTGCAAACCGTTGGGTTGCAAATGGATCTTCAAAAGGAAGATGAAAGTCGATGGTACAATTGATAAGTTTAAAGCTAGATTGGTTTTCCAAGGCTTTAGACAAAAGGAAGGAATTGATTACTTTGATACCTATGCTCCAGTTGCTCGTATCACCACTATTAGATTGTTGATTGCTTTAGCGGCTATTCACAATCTAGTGATTCATCAAATGGATGTCAAAACTGCATTCCTGAATGGTGATTTGGAAGAAGTGTATATGAAGCAACCTGAAGGATTTGTAATGCCTGGTAATGAGCATAAGGTGTGTAAGCTAGTTAAGTCGTTGTATGGGATGAAACAAGCTCCGAAGCAGTGGCATCAAAAGTTTGATGAGGTTGTTTTGTCTAGTGGTTTCATTCTGAACCAAGCTGACAAATGTGTATATAGCAAATTTGATACATCTGGTAAAGGAGTTATCATTTGTCTATATGTTGATGACATGTTGATCTTTGGCACCGACCAAAATCAAGTTGATAAGACGAAGAATTTTTTGTCATCAAAGTTCTCCATGAAGGATATGGGAGAAGCGGACGTTATTCTTGGTATTAAGATTAAACGGGAGAATAAGGGGATTGTAATTACGCAATCTCATTACATTGAGAAAATACTCAAGAAGTTTAATCATGAAAGTTGTTCTCCGGTTAGTACTCCCATGGATCCGAGTGAAAAACTTATGCCAAATACAGGTAAACCTGTGGATCAGCTCGAATATTCAAGAGCTATAGGCTCTTTGATGTATGCTATGATTAGCGCTAGACCGGATATTGCTTATGCGGTTGGAAAGTTGAGCAGATTTACTAGTAATCCTAGTAGACATCATTGGCATGCGATAACTAGGGTATTCAAGTACTTGAAGAGTACTATGAATTATGGATTGTCATATGTGGGATTTCCTTCGGTGTTAGAGGGTTATTCGGATAATGTTGAAGATTCATCCTCTACAAGTGGATGGGTGTTTTTGCTTGGGGGAGGTGCCATCTCATGGGCTTCCAAAAAGCAAACATGTATAACTAGTTCTACAATGGAATCTGAACTTGTAGTATTATCTGCTGCTGGTAAAGAAGCGGAATGGCTAAGAAACTTGGTATATGAGATTCCAATATGGCCTAAACCGATATCACCAATTTCTATCCGTTGTGATAGTGCTGCTACATTGGCTAAAGCTTATAGTCAAATATACAATGGAAAGTCTAGACACTTGGGTGTTAGACATAGTATGATTAGGGATTTAATCATGAATGGGGTGATATCCATTGAGTTTGTTCGGTCGCAACAAAACTTAGCTGATCACTTGACGAAGGGGTTAGCTAGAGACTTAGTGACGAAGTCGGTAATTGGGATGGGATTAAAGTCCATCTAAATCTACTAGCTATGGTATACCCAATTCCCTTCTAATACAACGTTAGAAGCAGAATTCAATGTGGAAAGATCATAGTTAGAGATTGGAGCATTTGTATTTATCTTCCCAAGGTATGTGCTCAGACCTGCAAGTGATGACTAGGTTGAAGTATATCTTCTTAATGGTTCTTTGAAAAATTGCAAATGCAGGTGCAAGATTAAAAGGATCACCTATGTGAGCATGAAGTTTTGCCGCTTCAAGAAGCTTGGACTTGGCTTCCTATATGCTTATTAATGGATAAGGACACATGGCTTGTAAAGTGTCAAGTATGAATAGTAGAGTGTTATAGAAACATATGTGTACGATATCTTCAAATATTCAAATGGGTTGACGGGTTCAATCGTTATGACACCCCGATTCTCGAGTATTTGGAATGTGTATTTGTACTAAGATGAAAATTCAATCGCAAGACATTTTCATTTATGCATTTGTTTGATTGTTATATCTGTGTGTTATACACTTGTCTATATTATTATATATATACTGAGTAGATCAAGGATTATACTAAAATGGGGGGGATTTGTTGGTGATTTTAGTATCATCAATGGATTTTAGTAGTAATGTGATTTATTGTAGGCCGATGCGATTATGCGTTAAGCTCGGAAACGAGTTAGGGTAGTGCGGAGTGCACGCTTGTTGAGCCAACGCATAATTGACCGCGATTAGATTGCGGGGTTCCAAGGGGCGGAGCCCCTGGCTGGGGTCCCGCTGAAACAAACTCCTTTATAAGGAGTTATTTGGCCTCAGTTTTATACACAGAAACAAAAACCGAGATTTCTCTCTACATTCCTGATCTGTTCTCATTTGTCTGAAGCAGATTGTTCTTCAAGAATTATCCCAACAAGGATTTCGTGAACCCAGGCAAGAATAGGGTCGAAATACTTTGTTCGGAAAGTGTACGAACACGATTCTTCGAAGTTATCCAGGATTATCATACCCAAATTTCTAACATGAGGTTGAGATACAAGTCTGTGAGGAGAAGAACCAGATCTATGTCGCCTTTGAAAGGCTAGTCTTTGTTGTGAGTGGTGGCTCCACGTGGAACGACGGCAAGAGCCCGACACGGTGAGGCGCGGCGGCGGCACTGGACATAGAAGAGCATGGCGGTGGCGCAGTTTTGTCGAGGAAAGAGGGAGAAGAGGTGGTGATGCGGCTGAGAAGGAAGGAAACGAGGTCAGGAGGGAGGAGGTGGTGGTGGCGGCACGTCCATGGATGTGTGTCGGCGAGGCTATGGGAGAGATGAAGGAGGTTGCCGGGATTCCGGTGGAGGAGTGAAGGAAGATGGAAAGGATGTAAACCTAAACTCTTCACTTTTGGGAGTTGATGTCTGGAGATTATAATTACTATTTTAATACTTATTAATAAAAATATTTTCCCTGAAGGTAACCTATGATAGGAATAAAAAAGTGCTTGTGCAAGGATGCACAAGCATTTCCTTGTGCATAATAAACTTTTCCTTCATTATGAACCTGAGTCCACTCAAAGTTAACCTTCATTTGACAAAAAAAAAAAAAAGTTAACCTTCAAAGTTCAAAATATAAAATTAAAACAGCTTAATCATACATTACACCATCTTTTGCAGTTTCCTATGTAAAATCATTATTTTTTGGTCAATCTATGAAAAATCTATGGGAATGGATCTTCTCATGTCAAAATTTTCTTATGTTATATATAGATCTACTTATTCCTCTTTATAACAGTAACAAAGTAGTGATAGAAGCGAACTAAAGAAGATACAATGTGGTGTACCAATACAGGGAAATTAATTTATATCAGAAAAATAAAACAAAAAAGGAGAATTACTTTAGTACAACAATCACTGCCCCTTTTCTTATAGATCACCTAAATGCTAAATGCAACTTGATAACTTAGTTAAATACCAAATGGATTTGTCCCTTGCCGCCAAGGACTGGTATTTGAAAGAATAGATATCTATTTCAAGCAACAACAAAAGTCATACACCATCTATGGCTGAGTATATTTCAAAGAATTAAATTACCCTTATAGTAGAAAAATGTTTTAGATGAACATGGAGAAGTAGCTACGAGAACTCCAATGCTACATGTTCAGTGCATGTTCGGAAATCCTTCTACAATTGATTCTAAAGTCAGAATCAATTCTGAGAAGAAGCTTCTTTAAGTAGCCTTTGATTTTCAGAATTGATTCTATGGTGAGAGGAGCTGATCCAAACATGCAATTAATCATCTCACAAGTCAATGGAGTGACTTCAGGTGGAATATCTGGCATTTGGGAACATATGAACTCTTTGTTGAGGCTTGCTCAAACTTCTTATAAGCAGCTTCATTTTCTTCCAAGTTGGTCTGAAGGAAATACTTGACCCACCAGGATGAACTCCTCATCTTGGCCTGAAGCAACGGGAATCAGTTATTTATTTTCCACCACATTTTACATTAAAATATAATATAATACCCTCTGCTTCAAAAAGGTTGAATGTCTAGAATCAAGGACCTTCTATTCATCCAAGCTCAGTAATTGAATTAAAACAACAAAAACATAGATAAATATTATTACTAAGTAAAATTCACTCACCGCTCTTCCAAATTTAGAAACATCTGCTACCTTGGCCTTTTGATTAGTGGGAAAACCTTCATGTTTAGACAATATCACATGTCAGTGACAGGTCCAAAATATTATTGACTGCTAAAATTGTCTTTTGAGTTATTCAAAGCTCAAGTTACTAGTAACACATCAAAATTACTAAGTCAAATAAGAGATCTTTCTAGCGTAGTTTTATTTAAAACTAGCACACAACTTCAAACAGCAAGTCTACTCTTAAAACAAATACCATAATACTGCTACATTCCAATTCAACAAAAAATAACCAAGCCTTTGGATTAAACAACAGCTAGGTGGGATTCAATACATGAATCAATCAACAATGCTGAGCTCTACCAAAAACTGAACTCAGCATATGAGTAGTGAATCAAAGTAACTCGGTGAATACGCCCTACCTTTATTTCCCTATTTTGGGTTGTAACTGTAACGAACCTAACTGATTTAATGCAAGTTTTATATCAAAAGGAATCTCTTTGGAGGGAAAAATAAATTTTATTCATAGATAGGAATCTGCTCTAATTTCAAGTTTCTGTAAAATGCTCTTACCAGTAAATATCACTAAACCATCAGCTGATACCCTCACCAAATCTGGAAGAGTTTTATTGAGGTATCTGGGAGATAGGTAATCCAGAGTATCTGAAACAATTACAAGAGAGAAAGACTTTGGCCTATATGGTAGAGGAAACTTGATATCAGCCACGCGCACGCTGCCTCTACGGATAAGTGATTTGCAATTACTATCAGCATCCTCTATATCGTATGGTTCTATACCCCAGGCTTCGGTTTCGTCCTCCTTTAGCAATTTAGAGACCACATAGCAAGTATCAGGACCAACATGCAATACTTTATGCATGCTATCTCCATATGCTTTCTGTAAAATGGGAATTGCTCGCTGGACCTCTCCACTGCACAAATAATCACCTGCTTTTGGAAGTTATGGATATTATTACAACATTTCAGGAAGCCAATTAAATGGAAAGATAAAGCTGACTGTCGGTGTACATACAAATTGACAAAATGTCAATCCATCCACCTATAATAGATAAATGCTACTAAAACTGATAAAATCTTACCTAAGATTAATAATGCCTTAAAAATTTGAAATGAACTAATGATCACTTCATTATCAATTAAGAAAAAAATGAAATGAATCATCCCAATTCATGGAAAGAGTTCCATTCATCTTTTTAAATGGTAAACCGCGGACATCCATTGAGGTGAGTATCCAACGTGAATCAAAACAGACTGTACGTCTTCTCTATATGCGGTAGACTCTAGGAAGCAGAACGCCTATAATGGACCCAAAAGGAGATAAGGCATCATTGTGCTTTTTCCCGACTTCACATCTTAAAAATTCTATGGCTCAAGTGAAGTCTTGACTGCTAAAAAAGTGAAAAACAACACCAGAAAATAAAAAAGGAAATCACATTTAATACAGCAAGCTATCCTTCAAGAGCACAGATCTCAAAGAACAAAGTGCTCATAGGTGACAAACCTCCCACATGTTCACACTTCACACACAAGACACAACCTAGCATTGTTGTTTAAGACATCCAATCCAAGTGAACTGAAATTCATCAAAAGGGTAATTAACTAGGAAAATAAATAACACTAGATGTTTTCCACATAGGTTACAAACAATTAAGGAAAATAAAATAATACATGGCATAATTAATGCACTGCACATCATAACAAACACAACCATAACACTTCAACTGGCCTAATAAATCGAAACAGATCAAAATTCAGCGCGAAAAACAAAATTGAATTCTACCTTCAACCCTGCTTACAGAATCCAAATGGCTCCCCAATCCACCTATAATAAGAAAAAAAATTCTCAATCGCGCCGCATCATATAATAACTAAACCAAATTGAAGCAAGAAAAAATCATAGAAGACGAACCTGAGCCCCTATAAAAATACGCAATGAGAAACAAACTTCCCTATAAAATTAACCAAAGAAAAAAAAGCACAGGAAATCAGAAACAATGTATTGTAATTTTGTAAATCTGAATTGAATCTATGAATTGCTGTGTGAATAGAATGAATTGTGAAATGAACACTGACCAAGACTATGAGGCCAACGGACAAAATCGGCGAGGACCTAGATTTGGAACTGTCCCCGAACCTTCGAGAAGGATTCCCCGGTCTCCTCGACATCACAGATGTTGTTGTTGCGCAATAGAAACAGTGACGAAGTAATCTGAAAACGTGAGAAATCGAATGAATGCGTAAATGAAATTGAAAATGAAAACCAGAACGAAATCACGCATTGATAGAGATGGATCTGAATTATTTACCAGTGAAGAGTGTTATGGGAGTTGCATTGTGAGAAATGGATCTGAATCACGCGTGATGACAGAAATAGAAGAAGAGAGAGGGATAAAGGAAACAGAGAGAGTCCTGGTATGTCGTTATGCTCTGCCAACGAAAAATTGGAACCTTTGGTGCAATGCAACTTGCTTGAGTGTCGGTTGGTATAGACCAACGGTGCCCAACTGATCATTGATAATGGGCTTCTTGTTGACCCAACTATGGCCCAATTTGATCATCTGTTCATTTTGTTTTAAGGTTATAATAATTTTCTTGTTTTTAGCATTTTACTAGCTTCACCTTTGCTAAGTGTAAAATTGCACCACATTAGGGTTCACCTTTAGCTATTTGTATCAACATATTGACAAAAACAAATAAATTTGTATCTCTTAATCCTTAATGTTTTGCATTATTGTATGAGTTTAGTTTCACTAATACAAATGTCGCTAAGCACTTGGTATTAATCCAAGTACCATCGACAAGATAAGGTCATTTTGTTTAAAAGTTACACGAATTTTCAAACAAATTAATTTATGTTAAGAATTAAAAATGAGTTAGCTACATACAACCTCGTGAACGGTGGCACACATATCTGTTAATGACAAAAAAAAAGTACTTGGTTAGTAGTTTAGTAATAAGTATTTTCGCTAAATCTCGAGGCGTGATAAGGTGCTTGTTAGTGTCGTCCCTTAACTATATGATTGACTCATGAAAATATAGCACATTTTATGATCAATCGCTTAATATGATCACTCGTGACGTATTAATCACATGACATTAACCATCCATCCATGATACCTCTAAAAGTAAAGAGGACTCCATTACTTTTAATATTTTATTTGATTAGAATATAGCGAGATAATGAAATATGATTAGACATTTGTATAAATTTTTATTTACATTATGTGTATATATTTATTAAACTCATAATATTTCTTACTCAAAAAAAAAAGAAAAAAACTCATAATATTTGAGAGTTGACGAAATGATAATACATTAATTCTGTCTTGTGTTTAGGCTGATGCGGTGCCAGACTTTCGGTTTTGATCTTTTGTTTCTGGGGAATTCGATCAACGGGAATCTCATGCTCATGCAGAAGGAAGAGGATAAATATATGGCAATTTGTATCAGGACAAAGGAAAGAGTTTCAGAGTGAGAGAGAGAAATTGAGAAGAAAAGATAGATGTGTTTGGATTGTGGAGGAGCAATTGGTGATTGAATTTGATTTAGAATGAAGGAAGACTCGACTGATAAGAACGAAGAGAAAGCCCAGGCTATCAAGCTTTGGGGAGTTTTCGCCTTCGGCATCATTAGCGCCACCGTCACCGGCTTCGCCGTGAGTTCTCCACTTTCTTCAATTTCGTTTCAAATTGCTGTTCAAGTAGATTGGAATTCTCTTTTATGCATAATTTTTTGTTATTTTAATTTTGTTCCCCTCTTTCGTTTCATCTTAGGGTTTGCATAATCAATTTTAATCCTTTATTCTAGTAGCATAAGTTGCAAATTCACAGTTCACATTATCAATTTTCTTTACAACATACAATTTGAGCGGTATATTTCATCCACGCGTTTGGAAGAACTTATTTTAACTTACTATTTTATAGTATAGGCGCATATCCACCAACATACAATTAACTAGACTAATGTCAGTCATGTTAATTCTCCACCTGTATTTTTACCTGTTAAGTTAGTTCACGACTAATATGACCTGAAACAATTAGACTGGACATTTTTTTAATCTGAAGTTAGTGGACAACATTAGGATGAAATTGGTAGTTCACTCATTTTCATTTTTCAATAGCAGAAATGCATTTCTTTTTTATAAATTTTGGAATGAACATATTGCATGTTTTCAGGTTCTTTGTTTTACATGAGAAGTCTAAGGATTTTCCTTTTTTTTAACCGTTAGCAAGAGATTTGAATGATGCTGAAGCTGATCATACATGTTATTATTGAACTCTTCTGTAGCTGTCCAGGTCGCAGGGGAAAGGAGGGAGTAGCAGTTCTTTCCGAACAGCTTTTCAAGAAGAAGCATGGAAAAGATACAATAAGCGATTGAAAGAGGAGTATGAGGAGGAGATGGAGAGAGTGGTGAGTTTTTAATAACATTTACTTCTGTACTTATTTGTTGTGGGTGTTGGTATGGTGATGATGGTGACTATGATTTATATGAAAATATGCATTGCCTTTTTTGAAAAATTTAAGATGGAAGATGTGCTGTGAATGTGATCTTTTGGATGGGGAAACCTGAACCACAGTACCTTGCAATTGAAACAATTTTGTTAGTTGATTATACTAGGGTCCAAAGAAATGTCATTTATTTCTTTTAAGTTATCTTAGGTGTTTAATTGATTGGTTTATGCTCAGCAGTTTCTGTCTTGAGCCTAGGTAATATTTTCTACTGCTATTTCTAGGAACGAATAAAGCGTATGCAAAGTGTGTTTAATAGAGAAAGGAACAAGCATAGAAGAAGGTATGAGAGCTGGAGGGAAACCGGTCCTGGTGCATATGATCAGCATTTCCAGAGGGACGACTGGTATTGGAAGGCTGAAGCATCTTTCAAAGACCAGTGGAACAATTATCCAAGAGAGAACAGAAGCTATTTATCACATCACTACTCAGTTTTGGGCCTTGACAGGTAAGCATAGAAATCTAGAATGTTATATCTGCAGCAATTATATCAGAATGCTGTAATAACCCTAGTAATATTTTCAACAATATAACACAGTTCATATTATTAATGATATATGTTGAGAGGAAGACAATGTTTGATAACAAGATTTTTTTTTTTAAGTGAATATAATATATGATGATACATCTGCGGATCAGTAATGTCATCTCATTTTTAAACAGTATATGTGAGCCAACAATAAAGTAAGTGATTTTGGTATCTTTTCAAAGCTGATAAACCGTTACATGTGAATGGAAAAGCATGCATTGATCATGTTGTTTCTGCATGAAAAGTTAGCAATAACATGCTTGTTTTTGCATTCTATGATTAGTGACTTAAGGTTCCTTCTTTTGATGGATCTCAGGTTGAGAACAACACCATATACTGATGCTGAGATCAAGGTAATTTATCTTTTTACAATAATCCACTTGCATATTACTGAATGCTTCACCACTATTCATCACATCGGTATAATAAAGCTATATGATAGTTTTTTTATCCATCTTTTGTATCAGCCTCTGATATGTGTAACATATGGCTACAATTGACACTTCATTGATATTATTTGATGGATGGTAGGTTTAGCACCATTTTCTTAAACAACTAGCTTCATAATTTTGTCTGAAATTAGTGAAATCTTGTGAAAAATAATGTCATTAAGACTGCCATAATTTGTGTGTACATTTTATCAACTATTTTGACTGGTCTCCCTGTTTAGAGAATGTTCTATTATTCTTCACATTTGGTGATGGTCTAACAAAACCCAATGGTAAGGTGTTAAAAGTCCTGTGGTATGCTCTAGAGAGTCAAGGAGTTCTTATCACATATATTCTAACTTTTAATGATATATGTATAATGAGGCAACAACTAGTTTGTAAAATGTAAACTCGTAAAAGTGCAGTAGAAGGTTTATATAATGGGGCAACAACTAGCAAGGATCTACTTTGAATCTATACCTTTGTCCGGTTGTTTTGGACATGCATATTATGCATAAATTATTGCTTATTTGTTATGTCTCATGTTCGTTTTATAATTTATTTGTCTTATCTTTTCGGTAGACAGCATTTAGGACCAAGGCAATGCAGTATCATCCTGACCAGAACCAGGAGAACAGAGGTAGGTCTTGACTAGCTATCTTTAAGAACTTGTAATCTCAATCCATGGTATTTTTACTCAAGATTCATGTATGTGATAACATGACAGAGGCTGCAGAGGCCAAGTTCAAAGAAGTAATGTGTTCATATGAGGCCATACAGAAGGAAAGGAAGAACCAGAATCCTTAATTGCCTAACTCTGCCTGACGATCCTGGGACCTTGAAGGATGCGAGGTATTCAAAATTATCATTGAAGTTTTGGGCAATGATTATATTATAGTGGTGTTGTATTATAAAGTCTGTTATGCTTAGAGGCTTTTTCATTTTTACAACTCGTATAATAGATACACATATAATTAATTAGCATTCCAACTAGAAGTCCATGACCTCTGTAATGTGGCTTTATTACATTCCAGGGTGATTTTTTGAGACAATTAACTCATTTTTCACCACGAAAAAACTTTCAAATTTATGTTTTTTATATCTATTTTTTTTTCTTTTACTTCATAAACTGTCATTTCATAAACATAACAAAAATAACACAGATTTTGACGATTTTCATGGGATAAACAAGAACGAAATGTGAATTACTAAATTTATTTCAATAAATCGTAGAACTCATTCGTAAATTATTCAATTTACTTTAATAAAATTATCGAATCACTATTCCGTGTTGTGCATCGCACGAGTACAATCCTAGTTAGGATTCAAGATGGTGATTGAGTGAGTATGAATATTTTTTTTTTGGAACCTTAGTATATTAGAGAGAGTGACGACGTTGATTGCAGATCTAGGTTTCGATGCGTTTCAAGTCATGAGGTAATAAATGGAATTCTACTAACCATGGTGGGTTTGAACTTTGAACAACTTCAGGTGGTACAAATTTTAGGGCAACCTGACACGGTTTCTTCATCTACACTAGATACAATCCACAAGCCTTTCAGAAGGAAAAAATTACACGTGTCATCCTATAAGCATCCTTACACGTGTCAACTTGGAGGAAAATTTTTTGTCATTACCATCTTCAACCTGCTGTATTACTGTATATCTGTAAAAGTTAGTGGAGCACATATTCGACAAATTTCCCTTACCCGTATCTGATAAATTTGCAGTTCGAAAAAGCACATATTTGATATATGTCCATTCCCGTAATCGCTGGTTGCTTACGCGTTTTGCTCGAATCCGCTGAGGTGTCAGATCTATGGCGCGGTCTTCTCCAATTTTTTTAGATGATTTTGAATTTTGAATTTCTCGCGGTTCTCCTATTTCATTTCAGACCCTTTTTCATCTATAAAATGGAGGCTGGAGAGTTCGAATTTCGAAATAAAATCATGGGCGGTATCTATGATCTGTTGTAATTTGGAATTCTGGGTCTATAAATTGAGCAGAAAATATGGATAGTTGATAGCCTCCTCAGATCTGCTAGCTAGCCACCTTGAATCGCGCCTTTCGTGCCGCTTCCTCCGTCGATTTTGTAAGCTACCCACCAATTACGGTGCGATTGTCAGGAAAATCTTCACCGATTTTCCCTTCGATTCAAGCAAAAGAGCCACTTACGCCGCCCTCTGCCGCCTTAATACTCTTGACGGAGGCACTAAGGTGATTAATTAATTAATTTGGTTTGGTTGATTAATTATTTGATTTATAAATCATTTTTGGGAGGAAGAATTAATATTTGAATATATGGTTTTCTTTTTGCAGAAAGTTTGGTTGGATAAAAGCACAGGGAAGATTTGTATGTGCTTATCATTCAAGGGACTTTGATCCAGGTGGTCAGCTTCTTCACATCCATTTTTATCTTATCATGTACAATTCTAGAAGCTTAAATTTTTTGTATCTCATGCAATTTGTATTACACATCTTCATCTAGATTAATACCAAGCCAACAAGTATCATTATCTCATATTAGGCCACCAAATCTTAGCTCGGATAGTGCTATCTTTATCTTCAATAGTTTTCTAGATCTACTTGCTTTATGTGGCAATTAACTTCTAATGTTACACTTACATCTCCTTACATCCTTACTTCATTCAATACATTATCCTTACCTTGAATTATTATTATGGTAGTTGAAGCCAAAATATCCATTTATTAGGTTGAATTTGATTCTACCACGTGCAGGAACTGAATAAGTAGTATTAGGAGACTGATAAGCAGGGCCGGCCCTGGGTCTGTGCAGGCAGACCCACAGCCTAGGACTTCCAAAATGAAGGGGCCCAAAAAAAAAGTTCTCATTAAACTTTCCGAAAAAAAATATTAGTCTTTGTTTTCCAAAAAAAATTCTCTTTATTGCTGCATGGATCTAGAGACAGTGGTGTGGTGCTGCAAGATAGGGCTGTCCAGAAGTTTGAAACCCGACCGAACCCGACCGGCCCGTTACAAAAAAAGGCCTCCTCGGTTCGGGCGGGTCGGGTGGCGGGTTGAGGTTGGGGAAAAACCGGCTCCCCATGGTTTGGTTCGGTCGGTTACGGTTTGGAGCCCAGTCCGACCGAACCGACTGAACCTAATATAAAAAAAAATCAACCGGCCCAAGTTTTTAAAGCCCAAACCCCAAAGCCCCAAACCCAAACCGGCCAAACCCTAATATCTCATTCTCTGGCCTCTGCCTCTTCACTTCATCTTCTTCTCCCCAAACCCAAACCCTACCTCCTCACTGCCGCCACCATCCTTCTCCTCTTCTCTTTTCCTCTTCTTCTTCTCCCCAAACCCAAACCCTAACCCTACCTCCTCACCGCCGCCACCACCCTTCTCCTCTTCTCTTCTCCTCTTCTTCTTCTCTCCAAACCCAAACCCTACCTCCTCAACGCCGCCACCACCCTTCTCCTCTTCTCTTCTCCTCTTCTTCTTCTCTCCAAACCCTACCTCTTCACCGCCGCCACCACCCTTCTCATATTCTCTTCTCCTCTTCTTCTTCTCTCCAAACCCTACCTCCTCACCGCCGCCACCACCCTTCTCCTCAATACCTGCGCCGCCATCCTCTGTGCCGCCACTACCCTAGTCACTCCACCACTGCATCTGCATGACTTCTTGCCTTCTTCTTCCATGCTTCTCTGGTCCGAGATAGCCTGTTTATCTTCATTTTGCCTTAATCGATTCTGATATCGCAAGATGAAGTGAACATGCTATTTCGCATGAGAAAAGCAATTGAAAACTTGTTCTTGACTTCTTGGTAAGTTGGTAATGGTATATCCGGATCTGATCTGACATAGTATGTTGTTCTTGGTTAATTTGTTTGATGAAATTGAATGAAATTACTCAAATTAGGGTTCTTTGCTCTTCATCTTTCTGTTCTCTGCAAAACCCGGTGGAATCGACCCGACCCGCCCGTTACCCGACCAACCCGAAACCGATCCAAACCGACACATCTCATGGTCAGTTACGGGCCCAGTTTTATGTCATGCGGGTTCGGCCGGTGGACCTTTTTCGGCCCGAAACCGACCGAACCCGATCGGTGGACAGCCCTACTGCAAGACCAGTCTTTGTTTTCCACTCTTTGTATTTAGTGCCTGGGGCCCACCATGTGCCCTCATGTCTGACTGTTTCCTTGTCTTGTTGCTAGGATGTTTTTAGCTTTTGTTCTTGGTTTCTTTTTTTTTTTTTTGGTCAACATTCTTGGTTTCTCTTGTATTTGGCACTCTCTGTTTCTCCCTAGTGGGCTCGGGCCGTTGGCCATCTTTTAATGAAACAACCAGCTTTGACCAAAAAAGAAATAAAAGATCAGTTTTGTACTTCTGTATTGATGGTGTTCACAATTAATAAGAGAAACATGTAGATACAAGTTGTTGATGCTATTTACAATTTAAATAGATAATGTTCTTTAAAAAAATTTATTAGGGGCCCATTTTTATAATTTGTCCAGGGCCTCCAAAATGCCAGGATTGGCCCTGCTGATAAGTGTCCTTTTTACGTATATTTGAATGATTTTAGGCACATATTTGACTTGTGTGCTTCAATTTATATCATTTTAATACTCGATTTATTATTTTAGTAATTATTTATGTAAGACCCAAGTTTTTAAACTTATGCCAAGTAAATAGAATCCTATTCACGATTAGGGTTGATGTATCGTGAAGGGAAACCTGAACTAGAGTTTACCAAATGGAATAAATTTATGAAGGAGAAAGTTCAGGAAAAGTCCAAGGATTGCATTATGGTCGATAAAAGTTATAGCACGATCGTTATACGCTTAACCTAGGTCAGAAACCCTAGTATATAGCTAATTTTCACTTTTAGGCACGATGGAAGTTAATTCCAAAAATCTTCAGAGAAATATTAGAACTTATCTTTTTCCATATATAACAATCGTTTCGAGGCGAAACTCTAGGATCTACGAACGTCCGATTCCAATCATCGGAAGTTTGCCGAAACCGAATCCCTGGTATTTCAAAACCCTAGAATCAACCGACAAGGAAGACTTTTTCTATTTAGAGCTTCAAATGAAGATTCTACACGCGTACACCCATTTCTCTTGATGATTTCAATCTTTCTTCAGAAGGAAGTTTTCCATTCCGACATCCGATGCAAAAAGCAACTTATCGGGTAAAATAGTTTTACACCGACTATGCTTTAGTTGCCAAAAATATAAGGAGACCTCATTTTAGTTTTGGAATTCTTTCGCCAAAACCTATCTTAGAATTCACGGAGAATGACGCCGGAAAAATCAGATTCGCGAAACTTTCATTTTCCCGCGTTTTGCCAACCTCTATATATAGCAAAGAAAGGAAGAAAAATCAAAACAAACTACCCAAAACCCACCCAAAGGCCGCGAGTTTGAGAGGAGAGGAGGAGGAGAAGATTTTGTTCAATCCTTGCTTGATCGTCGATCAATCAGTTGCTGCTTCAAGGTTTCGAGGTATAGTCGCTAATCCATACCTCTGATCGCTTTTTCCATAGCTTTTCTGTAGACTTTTCTGAGCTGATAGTTTATGGGTTTTTGCAAAACTATCCCGAATCTTTCATTTCTGATTCTAAACCTCTTCCTTATGTGCCCAAGATCACTTCTGCCGGGTTAGATTTTCCGTTATGTCGCCGGAATTCCGCCGGAATCAATTTTAGCCTAAAATACCCATTTTTGGAGTTTTTGAAGTAAAGCTTCAACCTTTAGGCTGAAAACTATCGCCTTAGCTTAGTGCTAGTAGGATTAGTTGTCATAAACGTCGTTGGTGACGTCCCTGTCAAATTTGATTTTTGGGATTTCAGTTTTGAAAATCCTAAGTTAAAAATCATGACCAAAATACCCCTGCGACAGTTTTTGATCCGATAATTATTCCGAGTTCAGAATACCCTTAGTTACGGCTAATGATAGCATAGGAACCAAGTTTGATCGAAGAAAAATCGAGTCCCACAATTGTGAAAAGTGGCCGAGCCCTATAGGGGAGGAGGAGGAAAATTTCCTTTTCCGAAAACTTGTCCTTTCGCGCTAGTTTATCGTACCTTAGAGTATAGATTACTTCGAGTAACCTTAGTAAGTATCGATAGCTTAGTTTCCGATAGATTCTGATAGTATTCTGTGGTTTCATTGTAAAGGTGCTTTTGAGGATTTCTCTGAGGAACAACACTTTGAGTGCGAGGAAGCGCTTGACGATCATACTGGAGAACCTTCAGGTGAGGGCTTCTCACTGAATATCTAGTTAATGCTTAGGGTCGATGCTTTCGACATTGTTTACTGTTTATGCACTGGATTGTGTATGATTGGAAAATGTTTTCTGAGGCTTCGGCTGACAATGTAGATGATGCATCTACTGAATGTTTTTGATGAGTGAATTACATGCTAAGTGCTAATTGGGTAATTTAGGATGTGTGGTGCATGCCTTATATGCTAAGTGCTATGTGGTTATTGCTTAAGATATTGACATATGACATGTTGATTGATTGTGATGAGTTAATTCTGCTTTTGCACTATAATCTGAGATTCTGAATCGTGAGAATAGCGGGCAGGTCATGCCGATTTTATTTTGAGAGTTTTGAGAAAGTTTGATAGGACGAATGAGATTCGGACCTTGTTATGATGTTTGTGGATCGAGACATTCTCTGGAGTCATTTGGGGATTAGGAGATCCCGAGAACTTATAGGATTTGCGATAAGACTAAAAGGATAGTTATTTTGTAAAGAAAACTCATAAGACATTAAACAACCTCTAAATCTTTAAGTAATGGTAATAATCTCGGAAGGAAGCTTTGGATGCAAATCATAGTTTTGGAAAACGAGAAGTGTCGTCGGATCCAGGTGTTGAGGAAGTTGAGAAGTGTTGAGTATGTTGATGCTCTTGTGCTGTTGGAGCAGCTATATGTTGTTGGGCCATTTCGGCAATAATTGTTGACACGCGCGAGTCCGTATATTCAATCCGATGGATTGGATCGATTCGGCGGTAGTCACGCAGGCACGCGTGAGTCCGTATGTTCAATCCGATGGATTGGATCGATTCAGCGATTGCCATTTTACCTCGCGTGAATCCGTATGTTCAATCCGAGGGATTGGATCGATTCAGCGATAACCTTTCGACTCGCGCGGATCCGTATGTTCAATCCGATGGATTGGATCGATTCGGCGATAGTCATTGGACACGCGCAATGTTCGTATGTTCGACTCTTTTGAGTGAACCGACTTGGCGTTGTCATTTTTTGCGTGTGCGAGTCCGTATGTTCATCCCGATGGGTTGGATCGACTCGACATGCCTAATCGTGGGAGTTGCGTGTGCGAGTTCGTATGTTCAACCCAAGGGGTTGGATCGACTTGACATGCCTAATTGTTGGGCTATCCTGGGGATAAGTCCGGGAAACCGTTAGTTTCCGAGAGTATGATACTCTGTGCTCGTTGAGCAGTTGTGACCATCGGATTGAGATGAGTCGGATGATTTGGAGATCTTCGTGGGTTATGTGTTGTTGTGAAGAAGTGTCTTTTGTCGCAGAATCGACTTTACCTTAGGGTAAGCTTTTAGAGACTTTAATTTACCTAGAACACGTGGCGACCTGTCGAGTGAGATTCGGAGACGTTGTTTGACTAATCATCCTGCATTCATGCATACTAATCTAGTTGTCGAGTGTGATTGTTATTTGTTAATCCTATTTGGAACATGTTAATTGTTATTATTGCTGTTAAGTTCATTATGGAATATGCAACCCTAGGATGTTATCTCTAGTTATAAGCCTAAGTGGCTATTCTCTTATTTATATCTATTGGTGGTATTATTTATATAATTCCTTGGAGTTGACCCTCGCGTCTTCTGTGTGTGCTTTGGCGGACAAACGCCCTTTGTCAGATGTCCATGGCGGACTAGATCATGATGGTTCACCCTTCGGGGGAAACTAGAGTTGAGATGCTGGAACAGGAGCGCATCGCGGTAGCGAGAGGAGGACGGACGGTGTACATAGACCAGGTCGCTCTGGATTTCGAATTCGGACGACGATCATGCTAGCATGTAGGTTTTAGTGCTGGTGTGAGCTCCTCGAGATGGGATTAGTGTAGGAGTAGAGTCTTAGCTCTGAACATCATTCGTTTCTTTTGGGACAGGGTAGTTTCCCACCTATAGCTTTTTGTGTGATTTCTTTACGGGAATCACAGAGAGTTGGTTGGACTTAGGAGGTCTTGCTTCAGGCCGATGGGCCAGCTTATTCTCAGTTTTGAGGGATGGTGTTGCGGACACTTGACCTTTCTTTTGGATTGTACCATTTGCCTTCGGGCGTTACACTTTTCTTTCCGTTACTGGAGGATTACTCGTGACGAGGTTACTACTACAGCGGGGGCTGTTTATATATTGTATATTAGTTCTGATTATTGTTATTGTTGGGTTTTTATTTATTTCAGCCTTGTCTTAGTTATTATCGAAAAAAAAATATTCACGTTTTTCCGCATTAAGTTTACTTTTGGTTACTAAAGTGACGCCACCGAAATCGGGGTGTTACAATTTAGGTTAAGGATAGGTTTTATAATAATTTCAATTCTAATCCCAACTTTTTGATGCAGAAAGTTAAGAGTTGTCTGACCAAAATTGGAATCATGCATTCGTTATCACTTAGAAACTGAGAGAAACACTTGAGAGACAAGGAGAGAGGCTTAGGAGGCTAGAGAAGAGACTTCGGTATCAGATTCGGCGGCGAGACATCGCGACGGTTTCGGTTCTTCTCGTTCTTCTTCTCTAGCTAATATCTCTTTTGTTGGGATTTGATGTAGTTGTATGATACTTATGCTCTCTATGTGATTCTCTTCAATATAAAGCATGTTTCTAGTTGTTGGTTTAGTGGTTTTCTCTTGATATTCATGTTATATCTTAGATTGGTCACCTATGGTATTTTGTTTGATTCGACTTGTGAGCGGAAGCTACAACGTTTGAGTTCGAATTAGAGTTAATCACCTAATAATCCTAATTGCTAGACATAGAGTTAGGTTTGTTAGTCACTTAAACACCCAAACTTCATGATAACTATCTTTCTTAATCATGTGAGACATCAATGTTTAGGATTAGATAGTTAATGTTATCCACTCATGCGAGACATCGATGCAGTAGGGTTGAAATGGTGTAGATGAATCATATTCTTAGGTTTGGTTTGTATTTGAATCACTAGAACGCACAGAGGTCATTCAATGAAATCTAATCCCAACAATTCCTCATACCTCATACCTGTTGTTTCTCCATTAGTTTATTTGTTTTTCATTTTTTGTCATGTTCAAACAAAAATCAATCACTTTGTGAAACCATCATATGAGTCTGTTAACTATTGAACGACATAAGTATTACACCTCCTTGTGGATACGATAAAATCCTTTATTATACTACAATTGAGTCTTGAGAGATTCAAACGTAGAGTGATAAAAAATCTTTCATCTGCGACTTAGTATATTGTAAAGAAAATCCTTCTGGAAATGAAGATGGGTCTCTATAGATGTTCATGAAGGAATAAATAGTCATATGTCAAGGTTAGTCTTATCATTTGGGCCCATTACTGAGGAAAGCTAATATACTCAACCAATGTTGCTGCTTTAGGAGTATGTCCTCTTCATATGATGTTTCTCAGAGAGAAGATGGTTTGGACATGTGTTGAGAAGATCTATGGTTTATAGAAGCACCAATAAAGAGGGTAGACTAAATTGATATCCAATATTTGGAGTTACGGGGAGATAAGGAAAACTACAAGTCAAACCATTAAGAGAGATTTATATTTAAATGATTTATCATTGGACTTGATTCATGACAGGACATTAAGAGGACTTAGATTTAGATGGTTTAATAACTATTACTTGAATTCAACGTTTTAACAACTAGGGCATAATCATATTAATTGAATTAAAACATCCTTAGGAAGGGTTTATTCATGGAAATCACAAATTACCACGCAAGGCAGAGATAATACATGCGTTCTGATACTAAATGTAAGACTAAATTGATCTAAACATGTCAATTTACAAAACAACATACTTATTTATATCATTACCTCCAGCTATTGCGAGAAATTGATGATAAGGAACCCTTGTCTTAGAGCTGTCAATACGGGCCAGCCCGACCCATATGGGTCAACCCGTATGGGTTGGGTTCAAAACGGGTTGGGTTATGTCAACCCGGTGTCTTAACGAGTCAGGAAAATATGAACCCAACCCGACCCGCAACGAACTCGCAGGTTGGTGGGCTGGCTCGCGGGTTGAGTGAAATAAATACAAAAAATTGAGAAATTGGATTAGAAAATGTTTAAAATGTTATAAAAAAATAATTTCAAAAAAATACTTATAGAAATTGGTATCAACTCATAAAAAGAGGTTTATCAACGCAATTATTTTTATCTCACATTTCAAATATAGAAAAAGAATTTTGTTTACAGGATTTAAGAACACAATTATTTTACTGTCACATTTAAAATGAGATAAATAATATAATAATAATAAATAAAACATAAAAAATTGACTTAAATTAAAAGAAATGAAAATTTTAATTTTTCTATCTAAAATTTGTAACACCCCGATTTCGGTGGCGTCACTTTAGTAACCAAAAAGAAAGTTTAAGCGGAAAAACGTGATATATATATATTTTTTTGATAATAGAACCAAAGACTGAAGGAATAAACTCCCAACAAGAGATAACGGAACTAATATATAGTATAAATACAGCCCCCGCTGTAAGTAGCAAACCACGTCACGAGTAAACCTCCAGTGACGGGAGGTAACAGAAGGTAACGCCCGTAGGCAAAATGTACAGACCAAAAGTAAAGGTTAAGTGTCCGCAACACAAACCTCAAAATGAGAATGAGTTAGCCCAAACGGCCTAAAAGAAACCCCCTAGTCCAACCAACTCTCTGTGATTTCCGTAGAGAAACCACACAAAAAGCTATCGGCGGGAAACTACCCTGTTCCCAAAGAAAACAATGACGGTCAGAGCTAAGACTCTACTCCTACACTAATCCTATCTCGAGGAGCTCACACCAGCACTCAGAACTACGTGCTAGCGTGATCGTCGTCCGAATCTGAATCCAGAACGACCAAGTCTATGTACACCATCCGTCCTCCTCTCGCTATCGCGATGCGCTTCTGTTCCAGCATCTCAAACCTAGTTCCCCCCGAAGGGTAAACCATCGTGAATCAGTCCGCCATGGACATCTGACAAAGGGCGTAGTCCGCCAAAGCACACACAGAAGACGCGAGGGTCAACTCCAAAGAATTCTGTAAGTAATAAATCCAATAGATACAGATAGAGATAGCTACTTAGGCTTATAAGTTAGAGATAACATCCTAGGGTTGTATATTTCACAATGAATATAAATGATAATAATGACAATTAACATGCATCAATTAGGATTAACAAGTATCAATCACACTCGGCAACTAAGTCAGTATGCATGTTGCATGAAATGCAATGCTGGTTAACAAATGCATTCCGGAACGGATGGGCATCAACGAGTCAATCCTAGCACCAGCAACGGTGGGACCATTTCCGCTCGCGTGTCTCTTACACCACACAAAGTGTAGTCAGATCAGCAGTGAACCCGAAGGTCTGCCATTTCCGTCTGCTACTAAGAATCACCGCAATGTTCTTATATGGAAATCCGGGTCTTATGACCATTTTGGAATCCACCGAGGTCCGGTATCACGCCGTGTATTAACCTCAAAATGTGTGCATGAATGCAAAGTGGGTAGCCAAACAACGTCTCCGACCTCACTCGACACGTCGCCACGTGTTCTAGCTAACTTATTTGTCTCTAAAAAGAATACCCTAAGGCAAATGTCGATTCTGCGACAAAATACAATTAATCGTAAAATGAGTGCAAACACTCACGATAACTCTTCGAGTCATCAATGCTCTCACAAAGTCTCACGCTTCAGTGGAGTCTTATACAATCACGAAGTCTCACGCTTCAGTGAAGTTTTATGCTTTCACAAGGTCTCACGCCTCAGTGAATTTACACACTTGCACGAAGTCTCACGCTTCAATGAAGTTTCATGCTGTTCACGAGGTCTCACGCCTCAGTGAAGATCCATGCTTTTCACGAGGTCTCACGCCTCAGTGAAGATTCACGCTTTCACAAGGTCTCACGCCTCAGTGAAGCTTCTCGGCTCATCCCTTGGATGGCTAAACAAACTGCTCAAAGAGCGAAGGAGTATCAACATACTCAGAACTTACAGTTTTCCCATAACTTGGATTCGACGACACTTCTCATTTTCAAAACTTAATGTTCAAGCCCTAAACTTTCGTCTGAGTTTTTTATCATTATATTAAGGGTTTTGAGGTTGTTTAATACATTATGGAGGTTCATTATGAAATTGTTTAAGTTTCGTCTCTAATCCTATTAGTTTCCAAGATCCTATAATTCCAATGATTCCCTGGAGAAGGTCTCAAAACAAAAGGTCCATCATCACCCAAGTAATGGCCCGAGAAGTTCCCAGGTAAGCTGGCCGGGCACAATGCCTCATTAAAAGCCCTTCTTGCCTTAGACAGAACAACCCAAGTTCTTACGTGAATTCAAATGGGGTTTTTCCAATATCATTTTCAAACTCAATTTTCCTTTGAGAAGGTCTCGATCCACTAAAACAATAATAGGGTATGAACCTCGGTCCGTCCCATCAAACTTCCCCAAAATCTCAAAATAAAATCGGCATGACATGCCCGTTATCCTCACTCTGAAGCATAACAGATATAGGTGCAATAGCATAGTTAAGTTAGCACAATCCAACAATCATAGCACATATATTAACACATCCTAGATTAACCATGTAGCACTTAGCATATAGAGCAGATATCACACATCCTAAATTAACCATTTAGCACATAACATGTGAATCATTTAGCACACAATATCAAGGCATCATGAAATCAACAAGCTTGGCCGAAGCCTTAGAAATCATTTCAGACATTTAGCAATTAAGTGCATAACACATAAATCAAGTCGAATTCGTCGACACCTAAAACATTAGCTAATAGTTCAGTGAGAAGCCCTCACCTGTAGATTCTCCAGGGTTCTCTTCAAACGCTCCTTCACAATCAGCTCCTTGTTCTTCAGGAAATTCCTCAAAAGAACCTTTAGAGTAAAAACCACAGAATTCCCTCAGAATCTATCAGAAACCCAGCAATCAATACTTATTAAGGTTACACGAAGTAGCATATACTCCGAGGTACGATAATCTAGCGCGAAAGGACAAGTTTTTTTGAAAAAAGAATTTTCTTCCTCCTCCTAGGGTGCTCACGGCCACACATGGTAATTGTGTGTGTCGATTTTTCTTCGATCAAACTTGGTTCCTAGGTTATCATTAGTCGTAACTAAGGTGAATCTAAACTCGGAAAAATTATCGGATCGAAAACTGTCGCAGGGGTATTTTGGTCAATATTTTTAGCTCAGAATTTCAAAACTGAAATTTCGAAAAGCAAATTGGATGGGGTTGATACTAACGATGATTATGACGACTAATCTTACTAACGCTAAGCTAAGTCGATAGTTTTCAGTCCAAAGGTTGGAACTTTAGCCAAAAATGGGTATTATGAGCAGAATTGAAACTTGGCAGCAATTCGACGAGAATCAGCAAAATGTAATCCGCTAAACATGCTCAGGGGCACGCAGGGAATAAGTTTAGATAGAAAGATGAAGTTATTTGGATAGTTTTGCAAAAACCTCAAAACTAAGAGTACAGAAAGACATAGTGAAAAGCTACGGAATTGACGATCAAAAGTAAGGATTAGCATCAGTACCTTGAGACCTACGTGTAGCAACGAACTATGGAACGATCAGGCAAGAATCAGCGAAAAACTCTTCTCCTCCTCCTTCCTCTTGGCCGCGGGTTTGGGTGGGTTTTTGGGTGAGAATTTTGTTTCCTTTTCATTCTTCAAGTTACACATATATATAGGGAATGAAATGGAAGCTATTTATCAAAGATCGGATAAGGTTGAATAGATATTTATCAGAGATTGGATAAGAATGAATAGATATTTATCAAAGATAGGATAAGGATGAATAGATATTTATCAAAGATAGGATAAGAATGAATAGATATTTATCAAAGATAGGATAAGGATGAATTGATATTTATCAAAGATATTTTGAGAAGATATTTTGTAAACCGGTACAGATTAGTTTAGATATCGGAGGATTTAACTCATAGAGTTAAGATAAAAATATAAGAGTGATTCCGATTTTTCCGGCTTCATTCTCCGTGAATTCTAAGATAGGTTTTGGCGACAGAATTCCAAAACTCAACAGAGGTTTCCTTGTATTTTAGGTGACTAACGCAAAGTCGGTGTAAAACTATTTTACCCGATAAGTTACTTTTTGCAGTGGATGTCGGAATAGAAAACTTCCTTCTGAAGAAAGATTGAAATCATCAAGAGAAATGGGTGTACGCGTGTGGAATCGTCATTTGAAGCTCCGAATAGAAAAAGTCTTCATCGTCGGTTGGTTCTAGGGTTTTTGAACTATCAGGGTTTTAGTTTCGGCAAACTTCCGATGATTGGAATCGGACGTTCGTAGATCCTAGAGTTTCGCCTCGAAACGCTTGTTATATATGAATTAAGAGAAGTTCTAACATTTCTCTGAAGATTTTTGGAATTAGTTTCCATCGTGACTTTAAGTGGAAACTAGCTATTTACCAGGGTTTCTGCCCTAGGTTTATGCGTATATCGATCGTGCTAAACCTTTTATCGACTTTGATGCAATCCTTAGACTTTTCCTGAACTTTCTCCTTCATAAATTTATTTCATCCGATAAACTCTTGTTCAGGTTTTTCCTTCACGATACATCAAACCTACTCGTAAATGGAAATCTCTTCCACTTATTCTAAGCTTAAAAACTTGGGTCTTACAAAGAGAAATAACTAACCTAAAATTAATCCATAAAACTAACCTGGAATTAAAGAGAAATAAAATAATTTTTTAATTAAAAATAACTCTAACCCGACGGGTTGGCCCGTATAACCCGCGGGTTAAACGAGCCGGGTTGCACTAACCCAAGTTCTTTTCGAGCTGGAATTTAACCAACCCAACCCGGCTCATTTAACCAACCCGTCGAGCTGGCCCGCGGGTTGGAACCCATATTGACAGCTCTTGTCTGCTTTGATTTCCAAACTCTCACTCACTCAAACGTGGTGTTATTTTCTGAGGAGAGGAGCAAACTATTAGTGAACTGTTGTCACAGAGAGCAGAAGTTTTTCTTCATAAAGTTTTTTGTCCATCACAAAACTCACACATGGTTGAAATATATGGGAGTAATTACCTGAATTCTCTCAACTAACTTAGTGGGTATCATGATTTTCTCAATTAGTTAGTGTGCTGAATGGACCACATACTGGATTAGTTTTTTTTAACCGTAATAAAATAATTAGAAAACCAATTATTTAATCTTTAATTTAAACTTAACAGATGAAAAAAAACACTAACATTTTCTTCATATAATGTAGTTTCGATGTAGTAGATTGCTGGAAACAAGTTAAAAAAAAAAGATTGCTGGAAACAGGATATTAATTGAATACAATCTGGCTACCAAGTTTCATGAAAAGAAAATTACCACTTTCAAAACAGAACAATTTCCTGTTTATAAAATTTTGAATGCTGTTTTTCTATTGCCAGGCTCAATTAATTGATCCAGCGGTGAAGGGAACACTGGATGTTGTTAAATCATGTGCAAAATCACTTCCTGTGAAACGAGTTGTTTTAACGTCTTCTATTGGTGCCGATTTCTATAGTGGAAGGCCTTGAACCCCTGAAGCAGTGGTTAGACATGGTTTTCAGATTTCTTAAGGGAGCAAGAGGTATAAATGTGCCCTAAGTATATTACTAGTCCCTTTAGATGTTTCATTTCGCTCTATGCTTTGGAATTCATGCTCTTGTGCTTGAATCTCTTTGACTGATAGGAGTTACTGTTCTGGGACGGACGGAGACACACCGACCTCTACCCCCAGTATGGTTAGTACCCGATCAGGGTTACCCGGTGAAGGCCCCGAGGGGACGACCGGGGTGGGATGTCCGGGCCCTGTATCACAAGCAAGACGACATCCTCCCCTGATCCAAGAACCTGGGCCCCACCACCTAGAGGTTGACCTAGGCCCACCACCCTACGGAACTAGGGTTGTTGGAAGGTGGGTCCCTAGGGATTCTAGGCCGTTGGATCACTGTTAACAACAGGAGGAGCATAAGGATCCAACGGCTCCTAGTCCACCGGTACGGACCATGCATGACGTTGCATGGCTCCAACCCTAATACCCCAACGTGTATATAAGGTAGGCGACACATCCATTCTAAGGTACGTTATTCTCTTCACCTCACCACTCACTTACTCGATTCCCTTACTCACTTTGGCATTGGAGTCCCCTGCAGGAGCCCCTCCCGGGATCACCCAGCTCGTCAGCACACCAGCCTTTCTTCCCTCTTGGCTACCCCAGCACTTCGTGATCATCCTGATCATTTGGCGCCGTCTGTGGGGATCGAGTAAACATTTCCTCCACCGCGTGCCGTCAGAGACAAGAACAGCTACGAGACGCAATGGTAGAGACACGATAGACTTCTCGCCGTTTCAACCCAACTCCCGAGGGCCATGTGGAAACACTTGATGAATCTGCGAACTGTCAACCCTCCCCCCGACCCCAGAGGACTACCCCTCCAACTCCGCCTCGGGGAAGATCCCCGGAGCCAGGGATCCTCACCCCCCACGCTGCGCACGAAGCCCTGTGCAGGCTTGAGGCCCGAGTTAAGGCGATGGAGAAGGAGCATCCTCCGGAGGTAGGGCTGGAGCGCAATGTCCAGGCCCGCAACACTCGGGACGAAATCCGCGCCCTCCGAGCGCGCCTCCGCCAACTGGAGGAACTGGAAGAACGATCCAGACTGGATCCGACGTTCTCTCAAAAGGGGGAGACGGGAAGGAGACCACTCCCACCTTCAAACTACCAAGACGACCATGGCCGAGAACAGACTACGGAAAGAGCCGTAAATCAACCCTCCCATCACCGCAGGCACCACTCCCCTCGCAGGAGTTACTCCGGACAGAGGAGCCCCGTTTCCACCAGGGAACCACTCAGGGACCCGGTCCACCCGCACGACGCCTTGGTTACCCTACCGCAGACGATCAACGGCCCTCTCTCTCCAGACATCATGGCGACCCCTTTCCCCCCAGGGTGGTCAAGACCTAAAATGAAACTCTACGAGGGTGACTCCGACCCGACTGAGCATATCAATTTCTTCGTGGGAACCATGCAGTATGCCGGAGCTAGCGACCCGATCTACTGCCGCTGCTTTCCGATGAGCTTGAGGAAGGGCCCAATGAACTAGTTCCAGAACCTCCCTAACAACTCCATTCACAAGTGGGAAGGGGTCAAATTTTTTAGCCCAGTACTCCTCAGTGAGAAACATTCCGAAATCAGAAGAGACCCTAGCCCTGATCAAGCAGGGCGAGAAGGAATCCCTGAAGGCCTTCCTTAACCGCTTCAACAAAGAAGCGGGAGACATTCCGGACCTCCTCCCTCAAGTCCGCCTAATCTTGGTACGACAAGCGCTCAGGCCAGGTCCTTTCTTGACTTCCCTGGATGGGGAGAAAGCCAGGACACTAGAGGAATTTCAAACCCGATCAGAGAAATATATTAACATGGAGGAAGCGGCGACATTGAGGTCAACCAATCAAAACCCAGTCCATAGGCCCTCTGAGGAAGCCCGGGACCCCGGCGAAACTAAGCGCGATTGCGAGCCCCAACGGAAGAGCCAGGATGACAAAAAGCAAAAACGGAAAAAGTTCGATAGCTACACCCCCCTGAACTCTTCCCTCTCCCGCATCTTGCGGGAGAAAGCCTCCACCGACCTCAGGGACAAGCCCCCCCCCCCCACTACTCACGCGGGGGGATAAGCTGGATTCAAAAAGGTTCTGCGAATTCCATGACAGCCCCGGCCATAACATGGACGAGTGCCTGAACCTGAAGGACAAAGTAGAAGAACTAGTCAGAATCGGGAGATTGTCAAAGTACGTCGCTCTCTCCTCAGGCGACTTCCC
This sequence comes from Lotus japonicus, assembly GCF_012489685.1. NCBI lineage: Eukaryota > Viridiplantae > Streptophyta > Magnoliopsida > Fabales > Fabaceae > Lotus > Lotus japonicus. The sequence continues at coordinate 6,218,353 of NC_080045.1, read as the reverse complement.
TCGTCCGCGTTCGCCACCTCCTAGAAGGTCCCCCACCCCGCCCAGGGCCCGGGCTCGGACTCCGCCCAGGAACCGAGCCCGAACACCCCCTCGGGCGAGGAGCCCTCATCGTCGCAGAAGTCCCGACCGACGCAGGAGCCTCGATCGTCGTAGAAGTCCAGATCGACGCCGATCTCCAGATCAGCGGGACCAAGATGAAGTACGAAGGCGCCACGGGACTAACCTAGTCAGTGTCGGTTCGATTGCTGGAGGATGGGCCGCCGGCGGACCATCAAACAACAGTCGGAAGAGGAGTACTCGAGTCATCATGTCAGCCGCTGGACGGCCTCGCCCTAGCTCCCTCCGCCCACCGCAGCAGAAGGAACCCATCACCTTCACGGAAGACGACTACGGCACGGACACCGGCGAGGAGGACGATCCGATTGTCGTGGAAGCCCTCATCGCAAACGGTAAGGTACGACGGGTTCTCATCGACACAGGTAGTTCCGCTGACATTATGTTTTATGATGCTTACAAAACCCTAGGCTTATCTGTGAAAGACCTGATCTCCTATGACCACGACTTGATCGAGTTCACTGGGGACATAGTTCTGCCCTTAGGATATTTGGATACATACCTCTCCCTAGGAGACCATGATGTTTGCAGGACTGTAAAGGCCCGGTTCTTGGGGGTGAAATGCCCAACAGCGTACAACGCCATCATCGGTAGACCAAGCCTCAATGTTTACCGGGCCATTGTCTCCACCCACCACCTGATGTTGAAGTACCCATGGGCCGGAAGGGCAGTTTCCGTACGCGGAAACCTAACCATGGCCAGGGGGTGTTATAACTCCAGCTGCAGGATGGCACGAGAGGATCGCAAAAGGAAGGAGCCCGACCACGGGAAAAGAATCGAAAGCTTCCACCTCCGAGCAGGAGCATGCTTGACCGACATCGACCTGAGAGTGGACCAGTCCAGGGAGGACCAACATCTTAAGCCTGATGGGGAGGCTCGGTCTGTTCAGATCGGCCATTGCCCCGAGCAAATCACGAAGCTGGCACGAGACCTCCCGCAGGACCTGTCGAACCGACTGGAAGACCTTCTGAAGAGTAACGGGCACTTATTTGCCTGGTCATCCGCGGATATGTCGGGCATCGACCCAACGTTCTGCAACCACAAGCTATCAGTAGACCGGAAATTCAAGCCAGTGGCTCAGAAGAAGAGACAGATGAGTGCAGAGAAGCAGGAAGCGATCAAGGAACAGACAACCGAACTTCTACGAGCCGGGATCATTCGCGAAGTCAAGTATACCACTTGGTTGTCGAACGTGGTCCTGGTCAAGAAATCTAATGGGAAGTGGAGGATGTGCGTTGACTACAGAGACCTGAACAAGGCCTGCCCGAAGGACCCTTTTCCACTCCCCAGCATCGATGCCCTGGTGGACAACTCCTCGGGGTACGAGTATTTGTCCGTCATGGACGCGTATTCCGGGTACAACCAAATTCCGATGTATAGAGAAGATGAAGAAAAGACTGCTTTCATAACCGATCGGGGGACATATTGCTACACTATGCTTCCGTTCGGCCTGAAAAATGCAGTGGCCACCTACCAAAGGATGATGACCAAGATTTTCGGGGCACTTATAGGGAAGTCAGTCGAAGTCTACATCGATGACATTATCGTGAAAACACCAAGGGGAAGAGACCACGCGGCCGATCTCGCCGTGGTCTTTGAACAACTAAAGAAGCACAATATGCGCCTCAACCCCGAAAAATGTACCTTTGGGGTCAAAAGCGGGAAGTTCCTAGGATATATGCTCACAAGTCGCGGGATTGAACTAAACCCCGAGAAGTGCCAGGTCATCGTAGACATGAAAAGCCCCCGGACGGTCAAAGAAGTCCAACAACTGGCAGGACGGATGGCTGCAATCGGAAGATTTCTCCCCAAGGCCGCCCTACGAGCCCTACCTCTTTATGCCCTACTAAAGAAGGGAGCGAACTTTGCTTGGTCGGAAGAGGCCGAGCAAGCCTTCTCTCGGCTGAAAGAGATTCTCACCTCTCCACCGATCCTGTCAAGTCCAAAACCGGGGGAGCCCCTGTACTTATACTTAGCCGTTCGGGACAAGGCTGTGAGCTCCATGCTGGTGAGAGAGGAGGTGGGAATCCAACTACCCGTGTACTTCGTCAGTCGTTCGCTTAAGGGTGCAGAACTCCGATATCAGATGCTCGAGAAGGTGGCACTCGCCCTCCTAACCACTGTCAGGCGACTCAGAAGATACTTCCAATCCCATAGCATCATAGTTCGCACAGACCAACCAGTCAAGCAAGTCCTACATAAGCCAGATTTAGCCGGACGAATGGTGAGTTGGTCGATCGAGTTGTCCGAGCATGACATCCAGTACGAACCCAGACGCGCGATCAGGGCGCAGGTCCTAGCAGATTTCCTGGTGGAACTCACGGGCGATGAAGACCCCCCGACGGAAATCTCCTGGGTCATCCATGTTGACGGCTCGAGCAACAAAGAGGGGGGGCGCTGGGATCGTCCTCCAAAGCAATACAGGGATGGTCGTAGAACAGTCACTGCGTTTTAATTTCCCAACCACTAACAACCAAGCTGAATATGAAGCTTGCATAGCGGGTCTGGTAACGACGCGAGACCTGGGGGCGCAGGACATACTCGTCTGCTGCGACTCCCTCCTGGTAGTCTCCCAGGCTAACGGCGAAGCCCAAGCCAAAGACCCAATTCTCGAGCAATACCTCTCCCACCTGAAACGGCTGGCCACAACTTTCCGTAAGGTAGAATTCCACCACGTCCCAAGGGCTCAAAACGACCGCGCGGATACCTTAGCAAAGCTGGCAAGCACCGGAAAGCCCGGTCTGAACAGGACAGTCATTCAAGGCACACTGGCCCTGCCTTATGTCGTGGACCCCAACCGTCCCGCTGGAGTCAACACCATGAGCATTAGCACGGACGAGGATTGGAGGACCCCTATTGTCAAGCACCTCACAACGGGCTGGCTGCCGCCCGATAAGTCGGAAGCAAAGAAACTGACTAGGTGCGCTTCCTGGTACACCATCATAAACGATGACCTCTTTAAGAGAGGATTCTCCACTCCACTTCTCAAGTGCTTATCAAAGGAACGAGCGGACTATGTCCTCGCAGAGATCCACGAGGGCAGCGTTCTCTGGCAAGAAAGGTCCTCCGGGCCGGCTATTACTGGCCTACCCTGGAGAAAGACGCTGCCGATCACGTCAAACAGTGTGACCCGTGCCAGAAGCATGCTGACCACCGCTTAGCTCCACCCGAGCAACTCTCGACTCCGGTCTCCCCTTGGCCTTTCCACCAATGGGGAATGGACCTCTTGGGACCCTTTGAGACCACCCCGGGACAGCTGAAACACCTGATGGTCGCGGTGGATTACTTCACCAAATGGATTGAGGCAGAGCCCCTCGCCACGATCACTTCAGCCCGCATACAACGTTTCTTTTACAAGAACGTCATCAGCAGGTTCGGGGTACCTGGAGTCCTGATTACCGACAATGGTACACAATTTACCTCCAAAGGGTTCAGGGAGCTAGTAGACGGACTGCATATCAAGCACCACTTCACCTCAGTGGAACACCCCCAAACGAACGGGCAAGCGGAAGCTGCAAACCGAGTCATCCTCAGAGGACTTAGGAAAAGGCTGGACGACGCTAAGGGCAATTGGGCGGAGCAGCTCGATCATGTCATATGGGCATACCGCACTACCCCGCACTCAACGACTGGGAAAAGCCCGTTTCGCCTAACTTTCGGAACCGAGTCAGTCATCCCAGCGGAGATTGGAGAACCAAGCGCTCGCACCCTTGGCTACGACCCGGGGGAGAACGATCAGCTCATTCACGAAGACCTGGACCTGCTCGCGGAAAGGAGGGCAATCGCTAACTGCAGGGAATTAATCGCGAAGCAGCACGCAGCCATCCGCTACAACAGGAAGGTCGTCCACCGCGCGTTCCTGCCCGGGGACTTAGTCCTCCGCAACGCCAGCATCGGAGCCCGCGGGACCGAAAGAGGCAAGTTGGCCGCCAACTGGGAAGGCCCATACAGAGTGACTGAAGCAACCGGCACCGGCGCCTACAAGTTGGAAAAGCTCTCTGGGGAAGAGATTCCCCGCACTTGGAACGCCGCCAACTTGAACCGCTACTACAGTTAGCTCTGCCCGACCAAGCACCCCAAGCCCAGTTTTCTTTTTTAATGTCCTTAAGTCAAGCTTCATTTTAAATTAGAATCAAGGAACTGTTTCCAGTCCTCCTCTTGTAGACGAAAGAAACACTTACATTTTTTATAAAGAAACAAGAATGAGTGTTTTGTTTATCTATTTTCGCACAGACGCCGACCTACGAAAATTAAAAGACCCTCTGGGCACGATAAGACCCACCGGGCACGAAATTTAAAGACCCTCTGGGCACGATAAGACCCACCGGGCACGAAAATTATAAGACCCACCGGGCACGAAAATTACAAGACCCACCGGGCACGAAATTTAAAAGCCCTCGAGGCACGTTAACCAGAAGACCCTCCGGGCACGAAAATTAAAAGTCCCACCGGACACAATAGTTACAAGACCCAACCGGACAAGCTGAATAACATAAGTCGAAAATCAAACAAACCGAACAGCCTAATTATTACTATTACCACCAAAAGTTTTCATTACAAACGGTTAACGATTACACTTGTCCAGAAGGACTCAAAACACTTAAGCAAAAAATAAAATAACACAACAATCCCCTCAGGGGGCCTGCTCAGCCGGGAAGGTCAAGATGAAATTCCCCTTGGAATCCACCGTCCCGATCTGCCCCCCGGAGACAACCTTTCGATAGCCAATGGGCCCAGTGTCCAAATCCGGGTTGACAACCGAAAGCTGGCTCACCGCATTGTTGAAGGAAGCCTTGTTAATCTTCGACACGGTGGCTGCCAACTTCTTCTTGTCAGCCTCCAGAGAAGCGACCTTGGCCTCGAGCTCTTTTTTCTCTTCCTTCAGAGCAGCACTCTGATCGAGCTCAAGAAGCCGAGCGGCCTTCTCTTCCGCCAACTCTTTCTCCACCTCCTTCAATCGAGCCGCACCGGTCTCGGCGCACTCCTCAGCAAGCTTCAACCGTTCCCCCAAGTCTTGACGAGCCGCATCGCCGTCCAAAACGTTCTTCTTCAGCTGCTCATTCTCGGCCTTCGCGTTGTCCAACGCCTTGCTCAATTCCTCGATCGTAGAGCACCCCGCTTCCAGCTCCTCACTCATGGAAGATATCAACTGCCCATCTTTCTCAGCCTTCTGTCTAAGCTCCTCCAATTCCGGCAGAGCCGACAACTGCAGATACCGAACAACAGAGGCAGTCTTGAGCGAGGCCCGAAGAGCATAATTGAGGAGTGCGTAGGGCTCCTGATCACCCAGGTACTTCTGGTCGCTCTCCGTTAGCAAGAGGTCGTCGATCTGATCTAGATGTTCCCGGCAGTTGGCTGCCCTAGGACCCCACATCAAAATCCCCGTGGGGGTCACCACAGTAACGGGCTCCACCCGCTCCGCCTTAGGACTCCGCCCCTCGCCTTCAAGGTGGTCTTGATTGCTCTCCACCCTCCGCTTCTTTGGGGCCGGATTCCGGGCATCCTCCTCCTCATCAGACGACCGACCCTCCTCGTGGACGGGAACAGAGCCCCGACCCCCTGGGGATACACCCCTCGAAGGAGAACCACCTCCCTGGCCACCCTCCACCAAAGCCTTCTCCGCAGACCCAGAAGTTCCTCCTACCTCAACCCCTTCCGCACTCTTAGGATCGGGGACCGGCTGATCTCCAACACCTTCCTCCCCCCCGATCGGCGCTCACCCTCGGGAACCTTAGTCTCTTGATCTGCCTCCTGATCCGTGGTATGACCGTCTTCCACCTGCAACGCCTCCAACAGGGTCCGATCAATGTCTGCCATAGCACCTGCCCAAAGAAGAACGACATTAGCAAACAAAAGAAAGAAAGAAACGACGGAGGGCATAATATATAGATAACTTACGCAATAGCTTAGCATTCTTCCGAACGCTGAAGGAACACAAGTCATAACAACGAAGGGGACGAACCGGGACTTTCTTGTCCCCCTCCATGACATAACGAACAACACCCATCAACAACCGTTTGAATTCCATATCGGTCTCCGATAGGGCGCCCTCGTCCGAGAAACTAAACGACGTCACCTTCTCTCTATAATGAGCTGCATTCCAGGCCAACGGGAAGCGCGGTCGCATTCCGCCGCTCGGACCCCGCTCAAACCACCAGTAGGGAGGAGGCGAGGTTGGCACCACCCGGTAGAACTAGTCCTTGAAATCCTTATACGAATCGGCAAAGGCCTTAAATATCGGGAATACCGTTCTCAAGGTCACCAGGCCGTGTCCACCGTGCCCTTGGGTATAGACGACCGCGAAAAGATGGAAGAATAGAGGCAGGGAGGGCACCTGCCTAAAGAGAGCGCAAGTAGTCTCATAGCCCCGCACGAAACCCCAACCCCCTGGGTGAAGTTGGGAGGGGGCCACCATCATGTGTCTGAGCACAGCGACCTGAAAATCGGTAAGCGGCATGCGCACCTTCACCTTCTTCATCGTATAAATATGCATATAGATGCCGAATGGGGGAGTTTGCAGGAGCCTCTCCGTCTTTCCAGGAGCAAGAACGTCATGCTCAGGATCGATTTGCTTCTGTGACAGATAATACTGCTTCCGGAAGTGTCCCTCGTCCTTGTTAGCATAACAGGACTCGATCTTCAAGATCTCCTTGCACCAGTCGTCCAAGGGTGCCAAGTCACCCTCCAGATGGGGAAACTTCTTCCAATCGATTTTCTTCCGTTTTGGAGCGTCCTTACTCAGCTTCGGTTTGGAACTCTCCCCGACTGCTTTACCTTTTCTCTTTTGGGCACCAGCCATATCGAAACCTGCGCAAGGGAAAACGTCGTCTCAATATTACAATTCATTGATCACGACTTAAAGGGGAAACCCGCCAGGATCCGCCTTTGTCCCCGGCAGGGAGAACAAACCCTGCGCCGAAGGGACGGTCCATGGACCGTCCTTCCGTCGCGCGGGGGGAGGAGACCACTCCCACCCGGAAGACGCACCCTAGAAATCCCTAGAGAACGGAACTAGGAAGAAAGGGAAGAAAAATAAAATAAAAGGCAGAAGAAGTTGAGAAGAACTTACAAAGGAAATGACGGGGACGACCACCAGGAAATCAGGAACGACCACCTCGAAAACAACGTCTAACGACGCAGAAATTCAGAACTTTAAGGAAGAAAATAGGAGAGCTTGAGGTGCGAAAAAGCACAAATGAAGCCCATCCTTCTCTTTTATAAGGAAACTCAGGAATGGGAAGCGACGCTTCACCAAACCCTACGACTGTAATGATGACGCTAGGGGAGGCGGGAAAAATCTCGTCCAATCCGCTTCCGCCACGTCAGCAAGGAGAACGAAACGACGTAACGCGTGCCACACTTTGTCAGACGCATTAATTACGCCGTATAAACGTCGCTTCACGTTACTGTTGCATAACGTTTGGAGTTCGGGACAGCCCAGTCGTCCCAAGACCACGAAGGGAGCCGACCGGTTACCCCTCTCCCGCCACTGTATGCCGGGTCGTCCGGAGCACCCACCTTTCCTCCTCCACCCGTCCGGACACAACTCTAAAGCTCATGCCCCACTCATACAGTGGGGCAGAGCTGGGGGACTATTGTTCTGGTAGGGGCTGACAGGAACCGACCAAAATGACGGGAGGACGCTCAAGCGAGCCTCACCTAGGAGGGCCTCACCCAAAGCTCCAGGCCCACTAAAGTAGTCGACCAGAGCTGAGGGACTACTGTTCTGGGACGGACGGAGACACACCGACCTCTACCCCCAGTATGGTTAGTACCCGATCAGGGTTACCCGGTGAAGGCCCCGAGGGGACGACCGGGGTGGGATGTCCGGGCCCTGTATCACAAGCAAGACGACATCCTCCCCTGATCCAAGAACCTGGGCCCCACCACCTAGAGGTTGACCTAGGCCCACCACCCTACGGAACTAGGGTTGTTGGAAGGTGGGTCCCTAGGGATTCTAGGCCGTTGGATCACTGTTAACAACAGGAGGAGCATAAGGATCCAACGGCTCCTAGTCCACCGGTACGGACCATGCATGACGTTGCATGGCTCCAACCCTAATACCCCAACGTGTATATAAGGGAGGCGACACATCCATTCTAAGGTACGTTATTCTCTTCACCTCACCACTCACTTACTCGATTCCCTTACTCACTTTGGCATTGGAGTCCCCTGCAGGAGCCCCTCCCGGGATCACCCAGCTCGTCAGCACACCAGCCCTTCTTCCCTCTTGGCTGCCCCAGCACTCCGTGATCATCCCGATCAGTTACATTATATGCAAAGTAAGTTCCTTGTATACAACTTTGATATTCAGTGCCTGTAATTCTAATGCAGACCTGGTCCATTAAGCATGTCAAACTGAATCAATCTTCTTGCTAATTAACGTTATTTGAGTAGCAGTAGTACTTTTAGCCTACTATTCACTAGACAATTGCTTTTGAAAAATAATGCTAATATATTTGCTGCATTGTACACAAATGTAATAATTTGTCATGAGTAGTGTGTTAACATGCCCTTTAACTGTGTTGACATTGTGTGCTTATTTTTTGTTTTCATTGTATATAAGTGCATGTTTGGAAACCCTTATGGAGGTGCTTCTGAAGTCAGAATCAATTTTGGGAAGAAGTTTATTTGAGTAGAGCTGGTGCTGATGAAAGAGAAGCTGATCCAAATATGTTACAAGTCTTTTTTCAGAGGTGGTATGCATTTTCGAAGACTTCAGCCGAGAATTGCTGCCAGGAAATTCTAAATGAAAACGATATTGACTTGATTGTTATGAACCCAGCAATGTGCATAGGGCCTCTCTTGCAACCAGAACTTAATTCAGGTGTCGCTTCAATTTTAACCTTATAAATGGTAATTTTTATTTACTGATAAAGTTTTCTGCTCTACAAGCATTTATCATCTGCTTTATCTGCATCGGGATTATATGATGTATGAGAAAATGAAAAGGAAAAAGTATAAGGAGATGAACATCATAACTATGAATCTTTAGTTAAACGTGATGTTTAAGGTATTGGCATCTTAAGTTCTTAACCATAACACCTTGTGCTTTGTTTAGTACTGTTCTTAACAGCCAAATTGAATGATATTGCAAGGTTTTGTTTCTTAACTTGTAGCACAAGAATCAAAGAGACAAAGAGAGGGAATTCAAAGTACATAGTAGTCACAATGATAAACATTATAGTATAGAAACCTCAAACAATCTAAATAAAACCATTGATTGAAATCATCATAAAAAAAAAAATTATTGTGCTATAAAAGATAAGATGGACACAACTACATCCTTGGATTGGTCTGTGGTACATGCAAGACTTTAACCATTCAAGTGCTTGTTGAGATTCTTGAGAACATGATTTCTGTCTGCCAAATAGATTCCAATTTACTTAATAGAAGAACTCTTTCACTTGCTCGGTGCAGGTTTGCAAAGATTTCCAAATTTTACTTTTTGGATGGATCAATGTGAAAGATGTTGCAGAAGCCCATATTCAAGCATATGAGTCTGCTTCAGCTAGTGGAAGATATTGTCTAGCTGTATGAGTGGCACACTTCTCTGAACTTACCAAGATTTTACATGATACGTATCCTACATTTCAAGTTCCAGAGAAGTTTAATTTTTGTATAATTAGCAATTTTGACCTTTGAGTTACTCTCCAAGGCACAAAAACCATGTTCTCAACAAGCACATGGTAATATGTGTTGTTTGGCATATGGACATTTTGTAAACCTTATCATGGAAACAAAATCACAACTTATTACGTGGCCAGTGACAAAAATAATGAGACATACAGTTGTCATGTTTTGGACATGCACTTTGCAGAGAACGATAGTATATATAAGTAATCAAAGCCCATATTGTTTGTAAGTGGTTATGTTAAAAAAGAATATATCGTTTGGCATTTTGCCCATATCTAATTTTAAAATGACTATTAAATCAAACAGATTCGTTTAAATGCATAATTTTTTTTATGCAACAATGCTATGCATAGTTTAAGACTTTAAGTAGCTGGTGCTGATGATAATTTGGTTTGAGATAACGAATTTAATTTCTTATATAGCAAAAAGGAGTAAAAAAAGAAATCATACATTCACTTATAATATTGTGCCTGTTACAGAGACTACAAAGAATACACACTAAAAAAAGGCCAAAATGTTTGCAGATCTATGAACACCAACCTTATCTCCAATTCCACAGAATTGAGAATAAAGCTAGCACATCTTGAGAGCACATTAACATTTCAAAATGTATTCGATGATACTCACTGTTCTGCAACAGGGGGGGTTCTGTAATAAGCTGGAACAGTGGCAGGAAAAAACATCTGACGAATCCCTTCAGCCTTTATTATGGGCAAGATTATTCCAGAAGCACCCTGACAAAAGATAAAGTTGGTTTTGCAGAGTTAATCTCACTGATATTCGTTCTGGCTTGAAATACTGAATTAAAAACAATTTGATTATAAGAAATACATACAGTGAGTAACCGGGCTCCAATCCATATCCGCTTAGGTGAAGGAAATGGTAATAGTAAACGGCCGACACCAAATACAGCAACAGCAAAGAAATGGAGAACCAAGCTCAACGGACGAGGGTTTAATCCTGAAAGTAAAGAGACTGGTCCTTGCGAGAATAGGCCTCCAAGGCTCAGATAATCAAAGCAAGCTTGGCGCATTTCCTTCCTTGCTTGATCAGGGGATGCACAGAAAACCTTGTAAAGAGCTCCTGCCAGTGTGTTTATGGTTGATGCGACAGGCTGCAAATTGAAAGTTGAGGACCAGCATTAGTTTTTAAGCTTGTCATCAACCAACTATCCAAAAACTTAAGTTGTTGGGTGAAGACGCAAAGGGAAAGAAATAGAAAAAATAGGTAAGAGGGGCGAAAAAAAAAAGGAAGACAACATTACCTTGCGCAAGGTATAAAAGGATTCAAGGTATTTGCAAAGTGTGGGTGCATCATTCATGTCACGCAAAGGCCTGAGAAGATTTCTCAGTACCACAATATCAGACAATGCAACAGTCATTCCGCCCCCTGTTAGTGGATGCCGCATGTTGAATGCATCTCCCATCAGAAGGGCTCCAGGTGTAGGATGAGGATCTGCTGGCATGCTTCTGTTTGGCATTGTCCTTATGTTTCCTTTGTCCACCGCAGCTATGAAGGAATCATAAAGCTGAGGAGGAATCTGCAATAATTTGGCACTTCATCATCATTTAACAATGGAGGTGAACAAAGGATTACCACATGCCAGGGTTAAAAAACAATTTATAAGAAATGGGTACCTGTGGAGCCACCACTGTCTTTAAATACTTTGCCATTTCACCGTTTGAAATAGAAGGAACCTTCTGACCTGGTACATCAACCAGACAGCGAATCTCTGTGCTACTTATAGGATAGAAGAGAACTGGCGAAGGATCTCCCAGTATGACATGGCCATGATTTGCACATGGAAGTTCACAGTTCTCTAAAACTAAGCCAACAAAACAAGATGGAATATCAACCTGCAAATAAAGCATAATGGCATATTAATAACCCAGAATTCCACAAATTGCTCTTTCTTACAAGCATGACAAAGAACCTTCAGTAGTAAAAAAAAAAAAAACTCTAAACAGGCTTGTTTTGTAAACCCAAAAAACAACTCTAATGCAAAATGTTTAGTATTGTCTGTAATTGCATAGAAAGAAGTTGACCGATTTGACCCTTGAAACTCCTTTGGAGAATCAAACTGAAAGGAACTCTCACCTTAGGGTTACACAGAGAACGACGCAGGTTTGAGAAACAGCCATCACAAACAATGGTAAGGGGAGCATATGCAGTCAATTCCTGACCATCTTTGTTCTTGTACTGCACACCTTTTATTGTTCCCTTCTCTTCAAGTAAGGAAGTGACCGTTCCTTGCTCCAATTGTACGCTACAGAAGATTTACAAAGGAAATACACCATGTAAAATGAGAAAATACCTTTAGCACAATCGAGGAACGAAAAATTACATTCAAAATTCTCAAATATCATTTCTAATTGTATTCGAATTTATATCAATTGGTTGTCCATAGGATGATGAAAATCAAATACTAGGAGACAGAAGCTAATAGCATAACAACTTTCGATGAACAATTTTGATTTATGTAACGTGATTAAAGTATCTAACCAAATCAAGCCAAATGGAATCTATCTGAAATGTAGAAACCAAGGTCAAATTTTGAATTTACAACAGAAAGTAATCCTTGCAGCACTGTAACAAGTCAATCTTTATATATGGCAAACAAGATCTATGAAAGGAAAGATAGACAAGCATATATTAACTATTCACAAAGGAAGAAATCATACTTGGGAAGGGATGCAGCCTTCTCTCGCATCCTCTGAATAAAACGGCCATTGTGAAAGCTTCTGCCAGAAACATCTGAGTGAAACTTCTCCAAGGGATAAGAGAGACGAGTATGCTTCCCATCATTGAAAAGAGCATAACCAAACACTCGTTGAGCATCAATTTGCTCCACACAATCTGCAGTTAGACACAAGACAGATCCAGGTCTTATGATCAGCAAAGAGTCTTGAAGTACAATAAACAATAAGCACATAGTTAAGATCTACACTACCTTCAAGTCCCAGTTCTATTAATTTGAGATAGCCCCCAGGTTGTAGCAACTCCCCAACAATTCGGTCAGGCTCGCTCAGATCTCTTTCGATAACATGCACTCGACGTCCATCCTATAATACATGAAATTTATACAGTCAACCTATCTGTTCTGGAAAACAATACTACCTTAATTCAATTCATAAGAGTTATAACCCCCCCCTGAAGAATATGTATGTCCTGAATCCAACTGATCAACAACACAAAACACACAATAACATACTACTGCGAATATAGATGATCCACCATGGAAAGGTATGCGGCATAACCCAGATTTAAGGTTGATTCTCTTATGTGGTCCTAATAGCATATAGTATAACTGAAAAGTGTATGACACCTAAACCAGATGTGTAAAGCATGTTCACAGAATCGTCAAGTGTATATAGTCAATTCATTAAACAGAGGTCTGCTATCCAACAAGCAATAAAGAAATGACAAAAATCACAATCCCATGAGATCTCCAATTGCAGAAACAAGTTCACCGCCCCTAACTAATGCTCTGCATCTTGATATCAAACAAATAAGATTTCACACTTCTAGCATGTTCAGATCAGCTTCTTTTTTTCAGAATCAGTTCTGACACCCCCATAAGTCACTCACAGAAGTTTCTCCCCCAGAATTAATTTTAGATTTAAAGGATTTCCAAACACGCACTTCAATTATTGATTTCTTGTCCTTCAATATATTCTCTTCAATTTTTCTTAATAAAAAGTAATAAACATCTTGGTCATTCTATATCAGATACATTAAATCCAGCTCAAAAACTGTCAAGTTCAAATAAATGGACTTATTGTAATGAAGCCATTTTTATTCAACACAGGTAGATATAATTCAGAAACAGAACATGCCATATTTTCATTGATGAAACAACTCTTCTCAATAGAGATTCAAAATTTCCAAAAAATTTAAACGCGTGAAGAAAAGCAATAGCAAATTTCTCAAATGATAGCTAGTATTCTCGTCGACAAAGCCATATTCATTCATCATTGAGAATCACAAGCAAGAGGAACGCACGCATCAACAACGAAACAGACGGTTAAATTACCTTGCCGAGAGTGTGAGCCAGGGCGGAGCCAGCAACACCAGCTCCAACAATGATGACATCGGCATCTCCGTCAAGTTTCTCCGATCCGCATTCTCCAGCGGCGGTCGTCACGTTCTCCGAACGCGGAGCCGCCTTCCCCTGCGAGGAGCCACGGCTGTTCCCGGCGAAGACCACGCTGTACAGCGCGAAGAGGCTCAGAGCGGAGAAGAGGATCCAACCGAGCATGCAAGGATCCACCATCGTGAAATGCGAATAGGAAGAATCTCGCCGGAAAGAAGAGGCGGCGACGGCGACGGAGGAGAAGGTGGTGGCTCTCTCGCTCTAGTTTCTCTCTCTCTCTGCCACGCTGGCAGAGAGTTTTGAACGGTTTTCGGTTGGTGTGAGTAACGGAATCTCGAGCGCCTTCGAATGCAGGACATTTTATAAGGACGTGCGAGATGCGAGGGTCGGGTTTTACGACGGTCACGGGAGCTGTATCTGAAAGATAGAGACAAAATAAGCCTAATTACACTTTCGGTCCCTATAGTTTTACAAATGCACAATTCTGATCCTTTAATTTTAATTGTTCTAATCTAATCATCTACTTTAAATAATCAATAAATATGATCCAAATACATTAAGAATTTAATGGATATGCTGACATCCAATTGAATTCCATCAAATAAGCAAGTATGTTTTTATTTTAATTAAAATTAAAAATAAATGTAACTCTCATTCCTACGTGATAAACATTGATTGGATGTTTGTGTAAAACTATTTTACACTGACAGTGCATATTCATTAAACTCATAGTATTAAATAACTATCCGATAATTAATATAAAAAAATTGACTTTTTATCACAATTTTTCATGTGGGTTGCGTGTTATGACGATACATGTGATGTCACTTTCCAAGTTAATCAAAATGTAATCTATGTTAGCTTTTTTCTTTACATTTTGGATAGGAATCTAGTAAGGTAGAGCCATCTAGTATTTGAATAGTATTTGTTCAGATTTGTAAGTAAAAGGGACTTGATTGAAGCCATTCAAACTAGAAGGTCTAAAATCACACATTTTTTAAACTATAAAGACATGTAATTAAACCTAAAAAAAATAGGTTTTATTGCATTTTAGACCTTATAGTTTGAAGAATGTGTGGTTTTGATCAATGGAGTTTCAATTTTTTCAACTAAATTCCTCTACTTATAGTATTAAGCAAATTTGGTTGATAACTTGTCATCTAAACATGGTTGTCGCAAATACAAATTCACTAAGTAAAATGCTTAGGACTTGGAGGGTTGCATACATTATATATAGCATCTAACTTGACGGGTGAAGCATCAATATCTTGTACACGAGGTTGGTGTGAATACAAGTTGACTCAATATAATGCTTATATAGAGCTAAGGACATGTCTGGTTTACTTGCATCTATGTCAGCTAGTCCATGAGAGACATTAACCTTTAGCAATTATATGTAGGATTCATAATTTGGAGGAATATTATAACGTCTAGTTAATGGGTGATGTGCGTCAAAATATCATGATTTATACCTTACTTTTACCATCATTTCATGACTACTTATAGTGCATGTGGTATACAGATCTTTCATAACTCAACCCAAGCTTACATAAATATTGAAATAATTACAGCATGAATATTGGGACCAATCTCATTGACCAATTTTTTTTTAAGAAAAAAAATATCATTGACCAAGTAAGCTAAATCCTCGCGCGCTCTGCGTGGAAAGCATGGCTTATTTTTTATTTCATTTTTTTCTTGCACCTATACGTTACTAGCTCCTTTGAAAAAGAAAAGGATATGTTAGTTGTTAGATGTATTAATTAATAAACAGTAGCCCGATTTGAAAGAAGAAAAAAAAAGCAAAACCGAGGGTAGCAAATCAAGGGGCTGCATGTAAATCCAAAAAATATTGGGGAAAAGAGAAATATGGGGGCTGTGGGCATGCTGGCAATGCATCTAAATGAACATTCAGTTAACAGGGACAAAATGCGAGCAGAGTAATGTTTGATACTTGTAACTAGAAAATTGGCACCAGTAAGGATTTATGTGATTTCTGAATCTCGAGGGGATAGTCTCATGACTGCTGGTTGTGAGGATATTTTGAAAAACTAAAAAAGTTAACATGTTCATCCATCTTAATAAAGTGTGGTTAATTTTAATGATACATGTCTCATTATCATTAAGTAAAATCTCACATTTGAGTATTGTGTATGAAAGAAAGCCGGTCTTACTACTTGGTATTTAAAGCTGAGGTTGGAGACTCTTTTGGATATCTCTGATACTTTTCAACCTGGTATTTTTCATCTTAGCTCAAACCAACACTTTCATTGCTAGCTAGCCAAAGTCGGGGGATTAGCTAGGTTCTAGATATCTCTGATACTCCCGAACTCGATAAATACATTTGCTCATACCAATATTGTTGTTGTTGGTCGGAGATGAACAATTGTTGTTCTTGGTATCTCATTTACCTAATATGTTTGTCATATGACTCAGCTCAAGTGAAGTGGCTCAAATTCATGGGTCAACTAACACATGCTTAAGATACCCGAGATAACAACCCAAGTTCAACTCATCCTCACAACTCCTAAGTTAAGCCACCCCAAAATGACACATCGCATGACGCCCTTCGCATCTCAAACACACAAACATTAACCATGAGCCTTTGGTCTCCTCGTGCTAATTGCATAGATGTTGGCATGTCTACTCCGAGTTACAAAGCTTTAATTCGACATACATCCAAAGGTCCCCCCTGAATTATGAACACCAGGCTACACAACCCACCACTTGGAGGCACAAATGATAGGTCGGCCCACACCCCAAGGATTCTCAAATCATGGGTACGAACCGACTTACCTGCACGAGTTAAGAATCGTGATACCATGTAACTAACCTGAGTTGTAACATTGACTTATTTCTCAAACCACGCTCTCTATGTAGGAAAAATACAAATTAAATCCCCTTCAAGATCTTTCCTGTTCAAAGCTCGTCAACGACACACTGCACTAGGCTTCCCGCACTCAAGGATATATAGGTTGGCAGATATTCAACAAGATCTCCACCACCCTCTTCACCAGACACCAAGACAACCACAGAGGATTGACGTGTCAAACGCAAAGAGGACTACACACAGGAAAAGGAGCGGCGTTGACATTTCCTTATCCTCCTCGACCCTCACATTTAAACTAAAAATAATCATCGATGTCTAGGACTTACCATCAAGATGATCTGAGGGATGATCGCATAGCACACTACATTCGAGACAGCAAATGATGTCGACGTTACCTTAGTCTCTTCGACCATTTCCTACTAAATGGAGAAGACCAAAGCTAGGGGATTAGGTTCTGGATTCTCTGATACTCTCGAGCTCGGTAAATTCATTTACTCAGACCAACACTGTTGTTGTTGACCGAAGTCGATCAATTGTTGTTCTCGATATCTCTGGTTCACCTATATGTTCGCTATATTATTCAGCCCAAGTGAAGCGGCTAAAATTCATGGGTCAACTGACACATACTTAAGACACCCAAGATAACCACCCAAGTTTGAGTCATCCTCGCAACTCCCAAGTAAATTCGCCCAAAAAATGACACATTGCATGACACCCCTCGCATCTCAGCACACCATCAACCATGGGCTTTGGGTCGTAGATGCTGACATATCTTCTTACTCCAAGTTACAAAGTGCTAAGCTGCCATAAATCCAAAGGCCTCCACTTACCTATGAACACGAGACCTCACAACTCACCACTTCGAGACACAAGCGATGGGTCGACCCACACCTCAAGGATTCCCTAATCATGGGTATGAATCGACTTACTCACACGAGAAGTTAGAATGACTATTTTCATTTAATGCTACTCAAACTCTAGCATTACAAAGAGAGAGGATTCACAAAAGAACATGATAGAAGGAAGAGCTCAAGCTCACATCTCTCAAGTGATACACTCCACCTGATTATAAATAGAAGACTTGAAGAGAAGAGAAAACAAGAACGAAAAGAACAAAAATAAAGAGATATTCAAGCTGCATATATATGCTAATCCCCTAGCTTTGGTCTTCTCCATTTAGTAGGAAATGGTCGCAGAGACTAAGGTAACGTCGACATCATTTGCTGTCTCCAATGTAGTGTGCTATGCGATCATCCCTCAAATCATCTTGATGGTAAGTCCTAGACAACAATGATTTTTTTTTTAGTTTAAATGTGAGGGTCGAGGAGGATAAGGAAATTTCAACGCCGCTCCTTTTCTTGTGTGCAATCCTCTTTGCGTTTGACACGTCAATCCTCCGTGGTTGTCTTGGTGTCTCGTGAAGTGGGTGGTGGAGATCTTGTTGAATATCATCCAATCTATCCTTGAGTGCGGGAAGTCTAGTGCAGTGTGTCGTTGACAAGCTTTGAACAGGAAAGATCTTGAAGGGGATTTAATTTGTATTTTTCCTTGGGGTGTGGGCCGACCTATCGTTTGTGCCTCCAAGTGGTGGGTTGTGTAGCCTGGCGTTCATAATTTGGGGGAGACCTTTGGATGTATGTCGAATTAAAGCTTTGTAACTCGGAGTAATGAGACATGCCGACATCTGGGAAATTATCTCGAGGAGACCAAAGGCTCATGGTTTATGTTTGTGTGTCTGAGATGCGAAGGGCGTCATGAAATGTGTCATTTTGGGTCTTGGATTATTGACAATCTGGATCATGATGTTGAGTACCTTCTATTGAAGGACTCCCTTTATATTCCTTAGGTTCCGTTAGTTTGTTTTGTAATTTTCTGATGAAGCAAAAAAAAGTAATTATATTATTCGGCGTATATTTTTTATTGAGCAAAAGTGATTTCTTATATTGAGGATGATATGATAGTTTATCATAGTTGTTTATGAAATAAAATGGAATAATACAAGAAGGGGGTTGGTTGAATTGTGCCAATGAATTTTTTTTTTTGCAAATAACAATTGGTTTGTTGAGTAACTTCCAAATCAGTTTTCATAAAGAGAAAACTCCTTTATTATATTGCAGCGGAAATATAAGCCGAGTAGTAAACAAGAGATTAAGGTAAAAGAAAAACACACAAGATTTTATCCAGATTCACCCCAACCTGGGCTACGTCCAGCCCTTAGTCTTCAACCAAAATTTCTACTCAATTGAGCTAAGTATATATAAGCAGGACTTCTCCTTTTACAAGTATTAGCAAGACTTCTTCTCTACCGAGTATTCTCGAGAGTCCTCCTTTACCAAGTATTACCTATGATTCATCCTTTACAAGTATTATGAGCACTCCTCCTTCACAACTCCATAGTAGAGTATTCATTTGTTCTACTTTGGATTTCTCTTTAGCTTTCTCGCAACTTACCATTGGTCATAGCCATCGGTAACCTTTTTTTTCTTCTCCGGAGTACATGCACTGCATAAATTACTAATGGATATTAGCTGACCTTAGTAAAAAGTCATCAATAACTACCGGTAGTCTTGTAATGACTATATATTCAAGGAATATTGAAGGTAAAGTGGTCTAAAATATGTTAACACCATAGAGGTCAAAATGGCATTATTTTTCCAAGTCTTCCATTATATTTTCCAAGTCTTCTATATATAAGTTCTACTCCTACAATTACAACTACAAGTCAAGTCATCTCTATATAACATGTCTTCTTCACGTAGTTGGATTTTAGCCAACTATATATTGACTTCGTATGTGATCAAAACAAAGGGAACGACGGCAAGAGGGTCCATTAAAAAAAAGTCACACAAGTCTATGTAGATCCTAATATTTATTTTATAGCGTAAATGTTTATTTAAGTATTTAAAAAAATTTATGTAAATAACTTATAACGTACTTGTAAATTGTTTTAAACATATTTTCATATGTTGTTTTCCCGATATACCCAAAAGCGTAAATGGTATGGCGCTCACGTGATTTAACGAGCTTTACACTTAAATTTTGCTAATAACAAAGAATGTATTAAGACTTAAGAGTAAAAAAATAGTCAAAATCATGTGTACTCATTAGCATCTATTTGTAACTTATCTACTGAAAGTTTCTAACATGCGAAACAAACAGTTTCCAAATGTGTTTTTTTTTTTCATTTAAAATTGTGCCCTTGAAATATATTAACCACCAAAATACATGTTTTTACCGTTTTGATTTTGAATTTGGCCTTAAACTTTGTTTTACCATACAGATTTCAAGGATAAAAAAAAAAAATAGAAGCACACAATGACACAAATCACAAGTTGTTGTACGGTTTGTTTAGTTGATGAGATAAAGATAGAAAACAAATGATAAGTAGAGAAAAAGATATGAAAAATGGAGTAGAGATTGTAGATTGTTTAGTACATTAAAGATAGATGAGAAAGCTAAGAGAAGAGAGCAAATGATGTAAAGGAGAGAGAAAAAAATAATTTTTGTGTTAAAAAATATTTTTAAATACAACATATAAATAATTGTGGCAGTCAGCAAAGCAACTTGTGGTGTTTTGCACTGTCATTGTATAGAACATAATAAAAAAATAAAAAATACACACGCGGTAAAGAAGAAGATCGGGAAGATGACAAAAAGAGAATAAGGCCCACATTTAAACTCCATCGCATTTACAATAACAAGAAACCAAACGTTCGTGCTCGGGCTCCCTCTCGCCTGAGTCTGTCTCTTCAAAATTGGTTGAACCAGACAAGATTGAGGATTTTGGTTTGCATTGAATAATGACATGGGGAAGTGCTATGTTCTACTCCTTTTTATGGCGCCGAACTTTAGAACTGATGCGGGTCTCTGGGTGGACTGGGCGAGCCCCCGGGTCCCTCGCCCAGGGGCGCTGGCCTAAGGTAGGATTCACGTCAGTGACTTGGGCTTTTGTCTCAGAGGCCCAACTAGCCCATTAAGATGACTTAGAGGCGCTAGGCCCAACTCCCCCAACTATAAATAGGGGAGATGTCAATTGTAAGGGACTCTTAGCTCATTTGAGAAATAACAAGCTTGTAATTCAGTTACTTTCTCTCTCTAAGCAGTTACACTCTCGTTCTCTCTAGGAATCTCATACCACATTCCTTGCATCTTAGGTACTATACCTCATCTCAATGTTCATGATGGAACATTTGGCGCCGTCTGTGGGGAACGGTAGATTTTGATTCCCATACTACGTGGATTGCAATTCGGTTTGGAGAAATTCGATTCTCCAAGGGAATTTTCCTCAGTTTTTAGTTTTCGATTGAAGTTCTTCGGTTCACCAATCAAGATCGATGGAAACACGTCATCGACGACGCGACGAAGATCAGGAGCGGCGTCGCGGCTCACCTCCACGTCGCGTGATAGGCAGGCCGCGACGCGAACAAGTTCGCCATGAAGAAACCGATCAGTTAACTCCTCCGATACCACCACCACCTCCACCTCCTTCTCCAACACCTCCGTTACCTTCACCGCCGACTTCACCGGAGCAACAGAGATCACCAACGCACTCACCCGGAGCTTCGGGAGAGGAGAATCCGACACCTCAGGCACCGATCTCTGACCAAGACTGGAGGCGCTTGATCCGTAGTTTGATGATATACGACAGCGGAACGATTACTTGCAAGAACAGCTCGAGTAATATCGTTATGAGTAGCAAGATGAAGGGGAACACGAGGCGGAGGCCGTTCTCAGCAGCAGTAAGGGAGGTTGCCATACTAGATAACATGAAGAATATTGTCCTTGAGACATACAACGGGAAAGTTGATCCCAAAGAGCACCTGTTATACTTCAACACAAAAATGGTGATCAGTGCCGCTTCGGATGCTGTGAAGTGCATGATGTTTCCAGCTACGTTCAAAGGCACAGCCATGGCGTGGTTTACCACACTACCCCGAGGATCCATCACCAACTTCCGTGATTTCTCGTCAAAATTCCTCGTCCAGTTTTCCGCCAGCAAAACCAAGCAGGTGACGATCGAGGATCTCTACAACGTCCGTCAATCTGAGGGCGAGACTCTGAAGCAATATGTAAAACGATTCAGCGCAGCATCAGTCAAAATTGAGGAGTCAGAGCCGCACGCCTGTGCGCGCGCCTTCAAGAACGGGTTGCAACCGGGGAAGCTGAACAGCAAATTGAGCCGTAAACCGGCTCGGTCCATGGCAGAGAACCGGACGCGAGCAAACACCTACATCTTGGACGAAGAGGATGATGCTTTCAAGCGAAGGCGCGCGAAAAAGGAGAAAGACAGCGAGTTGGGGGACGCATCACCGGAGGAAAATGGAAGGAAAGAGGAGAGAGCAGCAAAAAGCGGGACAAGAAGGTAAGGACAGGAGAAAAGACTGCGAAGGAGCCATTGTATCCTAGGAAAGAAAACTTCGAGTGCCGTAGACCGTGGCATCAAGCTGACCCTCGCCGGCGAGAGGAGTCAGGAAAGAGTCTTAATGCCCATCTGACGGAGTTGCTTCGAGAGGTCAAAGCAACTCACACAGTTGAGGAAGGCGAGAAAGATACTGGCCCGCCCCGAGTGGCGTTGGATAAAACAAAGTGGTGCGAGTACCACCGCTCAGCCGGCCACGACACGGGAGATTGCTTTACCCTGAAAAACGAGATTGAGAGGCTCATTCGAGCAGGACGATCGCAGATAAATGACTGTGGCGATCGATGGAATGGAGAGCAGCAACAAGGAAATCAGTACAGAGGGGGCCGTCAGCAGGATGACCGCAGGCGAGACGACCGCCGGCGCACGCTAACCGCAGACAAGAAGGAAACACTGGCCGCGAGGAAGAAGGGGGCGGAGGAGACCTTTAATAAAGACCTTGAGCCGCCAGTCGGTACAATAAATACAATTGCAGGTGGATTCGGCGGGGGCAGAGATATAGCGTCGGCGAGGAGAAGGCACGTGAGAGCAGTGACATCAGTGCAACAGTATGAAACTCCGTTCGGTTTCCAGCATCTAGATATTGTGATATCGTCAGCCGATTTCGATGGGATCAGGACGCACAAAGACGATCCAGTGGTCGTGATGATAAGGATCAACAGTTTTAACGTGCGGCGGGTTCATTTGGACCAAGGGAGCTCCGCTGACATCATCTATGGGGATGCTTTTGATCAACTGGGACTGACGGACAAGGATTTGATGCCTTATACAGAGACATTGGTAGGTTTCTCGGGCGAGCAAGTTTGGGTACGCGGACATGTAGATCTTGACATAGTCTTTGGTATCGACGATAACGCCAAGCTACTCCGTGTAAGGTATCTTTTATTGCAGGTTGTGGCATCCTATAATGTCATCATTGGAAGGAACACACTCAATCGCCTCTGCGCAATAATCTCGACGGCACATCTAGCGGTGAAATATCCGCTGATAAGTGGAAAAGTGAGGAAGATTGCAGTTGAACAAAGGAGGGCGAGGGAATGCTACAACAACTGTCTCAGCTTGTATGGGAAAAAAGGAGCTGGCGAGGGGCACAGTTGTCATGAAGTTGAGATCGTCCAAGGAAATCAAGGTAGGCAAGGGGGATCGAAGCAGGAAGTTGATAAGAGGGTAGCAAGATTAGGGAGCAGCGCAGGAGAGGTCAGAGCAGGTGGCAGGACAGGTAAAGATGGGCAGTTTACAGACACCTATGCAGAGGAGCGTTGGTAAGAGGGTAGCAAGATCAGGGAGCAACGCAGGACAGGTCAGAGCAGGTGGCAGGACAGGTAAAGATGGGCAGTTTACAGACACCTATGCAGAGGAGCGTTGGGCGAACGTGATCGCAGACTTAGAAGCGTACAAATTTAGCAGAGGGGTGTTAGCGATCGAGCCCAGGCTCACGGTTAGTCAGGAGAGACGTTTAGAGAAGCTGGTAAAGGACAACTTTGACCTCTTCAGCTGGAGCCCAAAAGACCCAAAATTCTGGAAATTACCGATGTTCAGAAAACCGAGTCTCTCGAGTTCAGAGCGAGAAGAGAAAAAGGGAAAGGGAATAATGATTCAGGAAATGGACCAGCGCATCGTCCAGCAGGGCAGTGGCGAGAAAAGGGATGTTGAGGCGCGCGAGTGGTCTACGGACAAAAGGAGGGCGGGGAGAAGGAAACCGGTGAGTCGTCGCCGGGGGAAGGCAAAAAGAGAGTTGAAATATTGGAAGCCTGTGGGTGCAGTAGTTTTTAAGCCAGAGATGTCCAAGCACGACAGGCAGAAGGGCAAGATGGGGGAAGTTCCTCACCACCACGAGGCGGGCATGGAAGGAAATCAGCCCAGAAATGGCAATGAGTGGCTAGCAAGCACGTCTGGCACGAAGGATATGGTGATGGGGATGATACTTTGACCCAAGGGACTAGACGCAGAAGTGTGTGGAAGACAGGGCTGAGGACGCGACACAGGGAGCAACCAAAAAACTAGGATTAAAAATAAAGATGCACTCTTTTTCTCCGACACGGGAGTTTTTTAAGGAGGCATCCCTCAATGTAAAAATTTACGAAAATCAAATACAAAAGGATATTCCCAAGTAATACTCCTAGCTGGACTACTATAAGATGGTCGCTCGATGGGAAACATTCCCCGAAGGTGGCGATCCCAACACGACCTTTATGTCTGGGGATCGCTCCGGGAAAGTCCGACGCGAACCGCTGCTACCCAGGTAGCAATTCAACTAACATGTCACGTTCGCCCGGTGGAAAAAATTCCCTAAAGGTGGAAATCCCAACAAGACCTTGATGTCCGGGGATTACTCCGGAAAGTCTGGCGCGAATCGCTGACCTCTCGTTGGCGATGTGTGCGGGTAGACTCCTTGCTCAAGGGCGGGCAGTCAATCCCAAAAAGTCTCCCCGAAATATGGGCAAACGAGACCTCCCCGAAATATGGGCGAGAAAAAAAAAACTAGGCATAAGTCTGGGTAAACCTATATGGCCATTGGGTCCCTAGCAATCGTAAGCCCTCGCCGGGATAAAACCGGCGAGGCCGCACCTGCTCTTCCGGGAAATATTGGTGCGCGGAGAAAGCCTCAGCCTCAGGCTGAGCTAAAGTCCTAGTTTCGATAGCACACGTTCAAAATCGCTACACGAGCATAAAACGCAAAGCCTAAAGGGCATGAGGGCGCGAACGAAGAAAGAAATAAACAAACGAAATTACGGCAAATTTTCACTAAATAATGTCGAGCGATATATTTACAAAAAAGAAATGAATGAAAAAAAAAAGGTAAGGAAAAATCAACACAAAATATTCACATTACATTAACATCCTCTTTTTCTCTCGCCTTTTCAGCAGCCGCGAAATATGCAGCGTTGAAGTCTGGGGGGTCGTCCGGACCGACCAATCCATGGGGAGTGACTTTCTTGAAGGCTCCCGTCCCGCTGAGATCAATCCCCTCATAAAGATATTGGACTTGAGCTCTGACGAGGAAGAAGTCGCGACCACGCTCTTCAACGGCCTCAGCAGCAGCCCTGGCCTCCAACCTCGCCCGGAGAGTCTTGGCCTCAGAATCCGCACGATGTTCCGCATCCGCAATAGCTTTGGCCTTAGCTCCCAACTCAGATCTCACCTCGACGAGGGATTCGTTCGTCGACCCCAACTCACTTTGAAGAAACGCGATCTCTTTGTCGTTTATGAGGCAAGCAGCCCTACTCGCGGCGATCGCCTCGGCCTTTGCCCTCAGTTCCTGCTGCAAACCGTCCCGCTCGTCCTCCAGTTCCTCCACTCTGCCTTCAACAGCGAACAAGTCATCCTCGCGGTAACTCATCTCGTTACCCAAGTTGTTCAATGTGGTCACTTGAGTCGCTACCTGGGTCAACAACTTGTCCCGCTCGCCATACGCTTTAAGTGTAGCGTGGCGATAACCCTCAGCCCTTTGGCGAAGCTCTTCAGCTTCAGCGGCTGTGTCCGAGTCCTGTGACAGCGTGGCGAAGAGACACCCCGCACGCAAAAGGCTTAAGATGGCTTCTCGCGCCACACCGTCAAGATCAGGATTCTCGGTTCCTCTCACACTGGCGAGGAAAGGGTCAGATAACATGAAGTCGGCAGGGGAAGGCCGCTGACTTGGAGAAGGGCACATCTGCTCGTCCACAATCGGATGGCTGGCGGCAGGGGAAGAACGTTGAAGCGGAAGCAGGGCAGCGGGGGTTTGGCCTCCACTGCCGAGACTAGTGGTGGGGTCAGGGGAGGCCCTAGGGGGGCTTGTCCCGGTTTGGTGACATGAATGATCTGGTGAGAGGGTCGATTGGGGAGCACAAGAGGGAACATCTTCGGGAGCATGCTGATCGGCGGTGATTTCCTCAGGAAGGGGTGAGGGCTCCACTTCGCCCGCATGATCTAGGTCTTGGCGAGAGGCAGATGTCTCGCCAGCCCTGGGTTTCTTGGTTTTCTCTTTTTTCTTTTTCGACTTCTGAAGCGAGGAAGTCGCTACCCTTGATTCTCCGTCTACACCAAGGGCGCCTCTTTTGGATTTTTGGGGTTTTCTTGTGGAGGAAGGCTACTCAGCCCCGCCGGTGGAGGCCAGAATCGGTTGGTCCCCCTCCGGCGGGGGAATGGAACCCGGTACAGGCTCGCCAGGGATGGAGTCCGGTGTTGGCTCGCCAGACCCCGTAGCAACGACGTTTGCGGCCGTCACAGCCGTTTCGGAAAGAGTTGCACCAGATTTTTTGGTCCGCTTCTTTAGAGGGGAAGCGGCGACCTTAGCCTCAGCATTCGCGGCAGCGCGTTTGCTTTTAATCCCGTTAGTGTTGAAAGTGGGAAGAAACACAGGCGGGTCGGCGGCTAGGGCGCGCCTGAGCGCGACTTCAGTAAAGTTTAACCTTCCTAAAAAGGAGCGGAGGGTGTTTTTTGAGCAGCTATGAACACTCGAGGATGGGGAGCCCAACGAAAAAGTCAAGGATGGCTTTATCTTCATTACTCAGTGACGTGTCGGACGGCGCCGAGACATCGCGAGGATTATCAGTCCAATAAAAGGGGAATAGAGCAGTCCCGTCTCGGTGGGTGAAAGCTTCAAGGTAGGAAGAATTCACGAGTATGCGGAAGTATCGGCGCCCAGGTCCCTTCTTGACGTTGCTCTTGTAAGGTTAGAGGCGCTGCCGACCCGTACGAGATTTCAGGGAGACCCACCCAGGAGTTGGAGTCTTCAGAGATTTCGGCTCCACGTCGTAGAAGTAGAAAAAGTGGGAGGTTTTTGCTTCAAGACCAATGGCGTCACAGAGAATCTCAAAGCACCGAATGAAGGCCCAAGCGTTCAAGTGAAGTTGGCTTGGGGCGACATTGATTTCCCACATAACCTGGCAGAGGAAGGGGGAGAAAGGTAGTTTGATCCCCAGGTCAAGGAAGAAGTACTCATAAACGTAAAAGAAGTGGGGTTGTTCCACGCCTTGCTCGATCGTACGGTGCTTCCAGGGACGGCGAACCTCCAAACCCCGACCGGTGATGAGGATATCCTCAAAGGACTTCTCGCGGCAAAGCCCACCAGCCTGGCGGGCTGTCTTGGCAATGGACTTATCAGTGGACTGCTCAGAAGGTTGGCAGATGGCCTCCTGAGATGGCTCTTGAGTTGTGGACTGGGGCAAGGTGGCGAAGATTCGATGCCAGAAAGCGTTCTTTTCATTTTCCGGAAGAGGAAATCCCTAGGGGGAAGGGTTAACTATAGGAGGAGAAGCGGGAGCGGCACTGCGGGATCAAGAGGATCCTTTGGTGCGGCGTTGGGAGGTCATCTTGCGGAGAGGAAGGATAGGGGTGAAAAAGGGGGTGCTAGTTTGTCGATTTCAAAAGATTGTGGGAGTTCCGGAAGTGGTGAATGAATAAGGAAGGGGGGTTTTAAAAGTTGGGGTAAGCAACGGTTGGGAAGTCATGCCTCATCATGGCAGAGGTGGAATGATCACTTAAAGGAGTGTGGCGTAGATTTCGGGAAAAGAAGGCATCACATTAAATGAATGGTCACAACGGTTGAAGCTTATTGGTTTGAATTCAAACTGTCAGGATTTACCACGATTCGAGGGGACGTTTCAAAGATAGTGGTTGGGATTCCCCGGATTCGCTGACCTTTATGTCACCTCAGGATGCCACGTGAGGCGCAGGCTCGGCACATGTCAAAAAGTTGCGGTTCAAGTCGCCGGGGGAGCGTGACGAGGCACTCGGAATTTTAAATTTTTAAAGCTTTAAAATTACCAAGCCATGTTGGCAATTGCTCTTTATTCTTGTGCTTTGTGTTTGGCATTAGCTAGTTTCTCGCGTCCATCGCCTCATTTTTTCTGCTTAAAGACACACTTAGCTCTCATGCTTCGAGCTCGGTGTCTTGTGAACTTGTGGACTGGGCGAGACCCCCGAGTCCCTCGCCCAGGGGCGCTGGCCTAAGGTAGGATTCACGTCAGTGACTTGGGCTTTTGTCTCAGAGGCGGAACTGGCCCATTAAGATGACTTAGAGGCGCTAGGCCCAACTCCCCCAACTATAAATAGGGGAGATGTCAATTGTAAGGGACTCTTAGCTCATTTGAGAAATAACAAGCTTGAAATTCAGTTACTTTCTCTCTCTAAGTGGTTACACTCTCGTTCTCTCTAGGAATCTCATACCACGTTCCTTGCATCTTAGGTACTATACCTCATCTCAATGTTCGTGATGGAACACTGGGCCTGGCTTTGTTGAGGTGAGTTATGACTGGATTAAGGGTGGGATTGATTTCAAGTGAGAAGCGTGGTTTGTTTGTTTTAAGGTTGATGGCAGATTTTTGGAGGGTCCTTTAGGCTTTGTTTGGTAGAGAGAGGTTTGGGTAGAGAGAGATAGGAAGATAGAGTTAGGGGGAAGGAGGAAGTATGTAACACCCCTAATTTTATACACTATAAAATATCATATATTAAAAATAACGTGTAAAAAGAAAGAATAATAATTGTGTTGAAATACTTAAATACTAAAAATCGAATGGACAAATCAATTTATTTTTAATAGTTCTTTCAAAACTACATTATCAGAGTCATGAAAATAATTTAAAGACTCCTTATGCACATGGTGACCTATATTGTGACCATGATCCGACTATTTGACGTGTCTCTAACTAACTTTTTGTGATCCTGCGTACACGACACATACTTCCGTCTACTATCTGGAATGTCTCAAGCGAGTTGCTTGTTTTCTCTGAAAAAAAACATGAAAGTGAAGGAATGAGAGTTTTACAATTCTCAGTGATAACCATATCCACTCTAAAAACAAACATAAATTAAATAGTTATATGGATGGTAAACATTTCAAAAATAGATACTAGTTTAGTCAATGAAAATCACACATTTAATCCTCTTTAAAACTAAAGATCATTCTTTATTTCATTGTTATCACTTTCTTGGCCTTTTCGACCACTTTTGCATATTCCCAACTGCGGTTTAGAGCTCTATCCGAATGCAAGGGCGTCCCCCTGCCTAGGAACCTGTGTTCCAGGAACTATGCAACTAGATCACCTCAACTGCTGGAGGATCATTTCACTTAAAGTGTTTTTAATTAACATTTCATATTTATGCCTTAACACCCAGGATTTGCCTTTCAACTGGATCCGACCTTTGAGTATCCAGGTTTGCCCTGCAGTGTTGTTCTTAACATAACATTCGGGATTTGCCTATACTGGTCATCTTAAGGTCACCAGGTTTGCCCCACAATGTTACATGATCTCTTAAGTAGTATCATATAAGTTAAATTGTGAGTGTACAAAGTTTAAAAATACTAAATGAAACTAAAACGGCATAAAATTCGTCTATGCACATTTTCATTTAAGATAAAAACAGCTAAATAGGAATAAGTTGAACTTCTCAAGTAACTAGAGAGAGGCGGCAGAGCCGACCATTTCAAGACATAGGAATATAATAACAAATTATATTAATAAAAGTTAATGTTAGAAATATAAAACATAAACTTAAAATTAAAAGGGAATAGACAGATCAAAAGATAATAGTTCTAAATAAAGTAGACATAATTAAGTAAAGTTAAGTAAAGTTGAGATAGATAAAAGAGAGTATATGTGATCATAAAACTAAAATAAAGTATATATATGGTTACGACAAATTAGGTTGATAGAGTGATTAAAATTAAAAAGGAGTAGATAAAGTTATCACCTTACTAATTTATATTTTCCCTCATGTCTTCCTTCCTTCCTTCGGCTCCATCTCCACTTTTTCTTTCTTTCTCTACATTTTTCCTCACACATAGCACTCCGTCTCTCTTCATTCTTTCACTCTTTCTCTCCCTCACTTGTTTCTCCCCTCTTCCTCACACTTAACTATCTCTCTTTCCACTAAACTTTTGTTCTTCTACTTCTCCCTGTGTCCATGCGAAGCATATCCCCTCCTATTTATAGCCAAGTTTCTAACCAGTGTAATCATTTACCATGGCCACATTTCCTTCTCCCATTGGTTAGATCAAAGATTTTAATTTATTAAGTAATGATTAAGAAACAGATTCTTCTCAATTTGGGAGGACACGTAGCAAGGTTCTGGTAACTTCTCTTCATTACCATTGTTTTTTCTTTAAGCAGTGCCACACACGTAGCTCTTTATCATCATCATGAGTTATAAATATGTTATGACTTAATTCATCATATAATGTATTTGTACTCATTTTCTTTTTCATCTTATTTCTATTAATTTTATCTTTCATATCCTGTATTATATCTTTCACTTATTTCTTTATCTTTCTCTTCTTTATATAATTAATTATATCACTTATTTATCTGTCCTTTCTTTCTATCTATCTCTAGTAAGTGTTAATATACTAATTTCCTAATTTCATAAATGTACCTATAATATATTTTACAAAACTAGATCTTTCTTTACATACCCATTATATGTCACCACGTGGCTTCTCTTTGTAAAACTCTAAAAATAATATTTTATTTTATACTAGTATTTTAATGTTATGTATCTAGATATTTTAGTACTTTTGAAAATATAATTTTTATCTAAAAATTCATACTATTCATATTAATTATCATTAAATATAATTTTCAGAAAACTTTCACAAGACCAGCAATATAATTATTCATATTAATTTAAATTTAAGGTTGAGCAAATTCTTTTGAAGGTTAAATGATAGTAATTTATATTTATAAACTATGCTAAAAATTGGGATGTTACAAAGTATGTGTGTTTGGTGAATGAGAGGAGGGAGATAGAGGGGAGAAAAATTGGTGGGACCCACCACTTTTTTTGTCACTCCAAATTGAATAGAGATGAGTGGGTGCTTGAATTTATTTTACATAATTTTGTACTTTACAGGTGGTCTGAGACCCCCAGTAATCACACCAGACGGTCAGAAATGACATATGATTTTTTATATTTTTTCTGACTTTCTTCTCAAATTGCACTTTATTGGCGTTTTACGGTTTGAGACCGCCAGTAATTAACTTTCAACCGCTAGAAAGTTTTTACAATAGAAATAATTATTTTTAAATACAAAAAGTAACATTCTTTCTCCGTCATCTCTCTTCTCTTTATATCATACCAAACAACCTCTAAATCTACTATATTTCTCTTCTCTCTACTGATCAACTTCTGTCTTCTCTGCCCTCTCTCTCTCTCTCTTCTCTACCAAACAAAGCGTTAAAGTGATTGCAACGTTTCGTGTTATAGATACAACTTATTGTGTGGTAGAAATTTGGTTATGTTTTTTCTTCTGATGTAAGCGTGGCTTTAGTGCCTTGGGGGTGCTGCTTATCGTTTTGGTGATAGGTGCTGAAATGGGTGAGTTATGTGCCAGGAATGTTTTCTCACATGGAAGAGTTTGTTCCAATAGTGTGTTTTATGCCAACAAATTTCTTTTTATTGTAAGAAAAAACAATTCTTCAACGTGTGATTGATGATTAAATTTAAATTCTAATATATGAAAAGTTGATTTTTAAAAAAAAGTAATTAATATAAAATATGATAAAAATAATTAATATTTTTATTAAAGTAAATCCCAAGTCAATTATTTATTATTATTATTTTAACTAAAAATTATTCCTCCAGTTGTTATTATTAATAAAATATATATCTTATTAATATTTAGTTTTAATTATGATAAATTGGAGATTTTTACGATTATTAATTACTATAATGAAAAATATAAAAGGTTATTTTTAACTAATTAATATTTTTATTAAATTAAATTTCAATTAATTAATTAATTAATATTTTAATTACTATAAAAACTTCTAAAGTTTTGATAAATATTTAAAATTCAAATAATAATTATTTTGTTTTTAAATATGAGAAACTAAAATAATTTACAATTAGAAAGTATTGTAATGAGAAACATAAAGTCTATTCATAACTAGTTAATATTTTTATTAATATATATATATATATATATAATTTGATATTTTTATTAATGTAAAGTTTATTATTATTTTCAAAAACCTCATGATTAATAACATAAATAATATTAATATTTCATTTTAATATATTGAAAAATATTGTTATTAATTAATATAATGAATAATATAAAATATTATTAATAACTAATCAATAATTTTAATGTGATTGTTAAGTATATTTTACTTTATTACTATTATTATTTTTATTTTTCTTGTTTTGAAGAAAATTTATAAATTTGTGATAAACAAATATTTAAAATTTAAATAGTAATTTTTTTAAATATAAGAAATTATAATATTTTATCATTAGTAATTAATTTAATGATTAATACAAAAGGCTGTTAATAACTAATTACTATTGTTATTAATGTATAAGTCAAGTCAATTTTACTTTTATATATATATATATATATTTTGATTTAATTTTTGACCAAACAAAATAACATTTAATACAAAAGGTTGTAGATAAAACATTAAATCCAAAAGGTTGTAACTATTTGTTTGTATTTGTTGATAAAATAACATTTGCTTGTTGATATCAATAACTATATATTGACCACGTATTAGTAATTTTTTTTGTTGAGAAGACCACGTATTAGTATTAAACCTTATATCAATGTTTAGTAATTTTATATTATCTATTCCTTTCCAAAAAAATATTATATTATTTATTTGTACAAATTTAATTCAATTATGATGTGATAAGATAATGATATATAATTAGATGTCCATATAATTTTTTCTTGACTAAGGGTAGTAGAAATATAATTAGATGTCCATATAAAGCCCATGACCAATATAATCATTGGTTAAGTTTTTTTCTTTTTATAATAATAAAATATTAATAATTAATGTCTGATTTCCATGTAAATTTTATTTACATAATTTATTTATAGTCATTAAAATTTTTCTTTTTATAAAATAATAATAATAATAATTAATGTTCAACATGCATAGTGAATATGAGACTTATAAATTGCGATGACTAAAATAAGAACATTGCACAAGTAGATCTTTCTTTCTTTCTCTTAGACAACAATGGTTGACAACAGTTGTGTACCCTGTATCTCCCCAACCTCCGAGAATGGCTCCTCGAAGCCCATTGGTCGCCCCTCCGCCTTAGGTGGTTCGACCAAAGGAGGAGGAGACAACATGATGATTGGCCTACCACAAAACACCAGCACAAACAACAAACAAATCCCTACTCCACCCTCCCATCCACAACCACCACCCACATATGAGCACCCTACCTTCCCAAAGGAGGAACTAGACACTTCACCACTCTCCATGGGGCCAAGGGGAAGGCCCCGTGGCTCTAAGAACAAGCCCAAATCACCAATCATTGACAACACCCTCAATTCCATCGTAATTGAAATCCCTCCTGACAATGATGTCATTCAATTTCTCATCGACTTTGCTTGCTCCCATCAAGTTAACCTCATTGTTACAAGTGGTTCTGGTATTGTGTCAGGTATTCATATTCGCCATCCTGATCCTCTCTATGGCTCTACTTTGATCTACCCCGGACTCTACAGAATGATTTCTCTGAGTGGAACCTACATGAATTTTCACTTCCCTCACTCTTTTTCCATTGCTAATAACCTTCCTTGTGTGAAAAACTTCACGATTCGCGTATTTGGGAGTCAGGGTGTCGTTTATAATGGGATTGTTGCAGGGAAGGTCATGGCTGCGAGTAATGTAGTGGTCAACGCCTTAATATCCAAGAACTTTGAATATCACAAGGCTCGTTCCATCGATGGAAACATACTGATTGAGGAAGACGAAGAGCATTCCTCTTCTTTCAGTGATCAGCATTCAAGTGATTCCAATATCATAGTGGTCAACACCAACAATGCGTAGGTCATTTCCAACATGTCTGTTTATGGTGTTTTTCTTGGTGTTAAGTCAAACCCGTTGAAGTGAGTTTGAGAGTTAAAGTTTAATGTCACCTTCTGTGTGTTTGTTATGTTTTCTTTGTTATATGCGTTTTTTTTTTGTGTCTCTATGTCTTAAGACAAATAGTGATGGGCTTACTGTCAGCTTCCATGTCTTTATCAAATGATATTTTATGTTTGTTTTTATGTGCATGTAGTTCCATTGTTTCTATGCCCTTGCAAATACTTGGTGGTTTTAGACTTTTAGTAGTCTAGTTGAATTATTTCCAGACTACAATATTATATTATGTAAAACATATACATGTGAGTATATGTGAGCGTTTAAAACATTAACCGTGGATGATATTATACTAAAATTCTCTATTAATCTATCAACAAAGGATTTTTTTAAATGAGCAAGGATTTAAAGACATCGCTAATTAAAAGTTAAAAATAAAGGGATTCTAGAATACGCTAGTAAAAAAGGTATATCACTTGTTTAAAATATCGTTAAAATAATTTTAACACAACTTTAGTATGCTTTATTATTTTAATGGATTCTTAATGGAAAATGTTGAAGTTACAAATTATAACTTGACGGAACACAAGGAACAATTGTGATTGGCTAAACAATTGTTATTGATGTGTCATGGGTCCGTAATTTCCGTCAAACACAAGATTTAATTAGATAGATAACTAATTCTTACATTTCGTAATGGGTTGAGTCCGTACCATGTAGCATTGCTGATTCTTAACATTCACAATCAATTAGGTTTCTTCTAAACTACGCGAGGAAACATGATTTAGGGGTTTCAAGCTCAATCTATAATTCTTTATCAGTTAAAATGAGTTTATTCAGTTGTAAGATGATATTATGATGTTGGGGATATATATTTCATACATTTTCTATATGTAAGGGGTGATTATATAACAACAATTCACTACTACTATGAGGGTGGTACTATGGTTGGAGAAAAGTGTTCCACTTGAGATGGTTGTTTTCGAGTTTAATATTATTTCAAAAATAAGCCTTTTGAATTCGGGAAAAAAATGTAATCCTCAAACAAACAAAAAATTCTTTAAATTCTTCCAAACTTTAAGCCCAAATGGTAATTGGTTATATATTGATACTCAATGTTTGGAGATGAGTTAAATTACCATAGTTGTTTTGATATTATTCTTCATTGGTTTACCCTAAAAAAATTGGTCTTATAGAAGCTCACAAAACATGATCCTGACATATATGTATAGGTGTGTTTTTGTGTGAGTATCATACAAGAACAAGTTGACACACAATTCACCTACAAGAAAGTGTGAGTGCACTTGTAAGCTAAGAGTCAAACCTTGGAAGGTTGAAGAAAATTGGATGCTAAAAGTGTTGTGACATTCAAAACAATAAAAGAGCAGAGTCATTACTTGGGCTTGCATATATTGGACGATGAACACCTAAAGAGCACGTGTTGATGTAAGATATGTATTTTTTTATAAGCCAAAATGAATATATTGAAATGAAGTACAATGGGTACTTCAACCCAATACAAGATGATAGGAAGCTAGAAAGAAAAGAAAAAAAAAACATCTAATAAAAAACATTATTCCTCCAACTAACAAAGAGAACCCTACACCTCAATGGAGAAAAGACCAAAGAAAAAATGCCTCATTAAAACCTTGCCTGGAAAAACCCCATTGAAAAACCTGGTGAAGGAAAAAAAGTACAAATTTTCTAAGATCAGAAAGAATCTCCACAGAGAGCTAAAGAAGTGACAAAGGATTGCAATAACAACCATCAATGCATCAACTAGTAACCACCACCAAATTAAACCATTTAAGACAAAAAAAAAAAAATCACGGTCGGTCACTGTACAGTAAGTATTATTTATGTATTATGTATGTAAGAATATTAACATATTTTCTGTAACTGAACTATGTTGGATTCTCATTTATTGGTACAAGAAATGTATTCGCACTTATGTGCGATAAAAATAGCTTCTCGCCCTTATAAGTCCGGTTTGATAAATCTATTGGTGACATAATGTGTTGAGTTAGAACTCAAACGATATTTTTTTTCGAAAATAGAAGATAATATATATAATTAAAGAGGGTTTAGAGCTGAGAACAGCCTACTCAGCTAGGAAAACACAGAAAAACAACACAAAGTAACAAAGAAAACAGTTACAGGGGGCAGAAAAACAGATACTCAAACGAAAAAATAGCAAATAACACTTGTAAGTGCGATTTGATAAGTTTCAATGCCGGACTTATAAGCGTAGAAGAAATGCCATACACGACACACAGAAGCGCGATATAAACACCACTGACCGCACATATAAACACGGTATACATAAAAAAGTTCTTACTTTTTCTACATATACAAAGTGCGGTATTACTTACCGCACATATACAGCGCGAAATTAATTTTTTATTACTTTTTTAAAAAATAATTTGTCACTTTGCATTTGCAGTTGTAAAAGTAATACCACACTTTATATGTGCGGAACGGAAGAGTATTTTCGATATCAAGGCGATGTTGAAGACCCCCCCTTTTTACTCTCATTTAAACATATCAAAACGTTATTTTCACACATAATCGATCCTACCAACTTTCTTCCTCACAAAATACACAAAAAAAGTGTTATTGTGACCCATGTCTACAGTTTTGCTTGATTTGATGTTTTCCATGCCGACCAAATAAACTCACATTTATTTTTTCATGCCATTTTCAAGGCACTAATTTCCTTTCCAATTGTTTCCCCTCTTTCAAACATTTCATTAATTCTTATCTCGATTTTGATTTTCACTACAAAAAGAAGAAAATTGACATGTCGTTTTTGCTCTACAGTACTCCCTCTGTTCTAAATGGGTGTTATTTTAGTTTTTCACTTATTTTTCCAAATAGTTGTTTTAGAAATTTTGAAACTACTTATCGCATCTTCTTCCATATATACCTATATTTAGTACTATATCTTTTACCTACAACTTTCAATTTCCACCTATCACACTTTTCACTAATCATTTTTTTTAGATAAGCCAAATTTTATTGAAATGAATGAAGTATAAGGGGTACTTCAACCCAATACAAATAAAGGAAACAACTAGACAACTAAAAAAAAAGTGAATGAAAAACAACATAAAACCCAAATTCCGCGGAAAGTAAGTCTTTATAAAAGTGTCTCGTTAAAACCTTACTATGAAAACATTATTGGAAAAAACCTAACTTAACCAATAACTCTCATTCTCTCTTTTTAATATAACTCAAATTTAAATAAGGGTGTTACAGTCAAATTGTATATTAATTAATTAGCTCTTAAACTGTGTGCATTACCTTAAACAACAACTATTTTCGAATGGTGGGAGTACTTTCTTCAAACTTCAATTCATTCATGTGTCTCCCATGTCTCCCAAACACATGACTATACCATTTTCCACCCCTTTTGATCTCTATAATTTTCCATCCACAGAAAATCAATAACAAAATTAGTATAATTAAAACCCTATAAACATTTGAAAATTTGAACCAAGAAGGTGTAACACAACTGGTAGATAGTTGAACTCCTTAAATATTTTGTTTAAGGTTCAATTTTGAGCGGTGCTTATGAAAAAACATTTGTTGAGGGAGACATACCCACTTGAACCTTGGCAGATTAGTCTCAAAGCTATCACATGTCGGCATTGGGTTTACCGTGGGGAAAAACATTTAAAATTTGAAAAGTTTTCTTTCGAAGGGGGAATTAATTAACTAGACGTTGGAGTCCAGCAGCAAGGGTGAAGAAAGGAAATGGATTTTGGATGCTCAGAGGTGAGTGTTTGGCAGGAAGCACTCTCTGCATATCCATCGCGAATCCAATCTCTTACTCTCCACAAAAACAAACCTGATTTGGTATCTCTCGATGAATTCTACCGCAACGAACTCCCTTCCCTTCTTCACCAACGAAACCCTAACCCTTTCATCACCACTCTCGAACTCTCCAAACTCATGCAATGGAAGCTCACACGCGGAAAATCGAGGTTCCTATTTCTTGGTTTCAATTTTCATGGAGTTGCATAATCGCTATCTGTTGATGTTTGTTCTTTTGAATTTCTTGTTTCAGGCCGCGTTTGTTGAATTTTGTTTCCTCTCTAGATGATGCTGTTGTGAAATCTGCTTCTGAGAAGGCTTTTCAGTGTCTTCCAGATGTGTCGAAAGCGGTTACTGAGCTGAGCGCTTTGAAAGGCGTTGGTCCGGCCACTGCTTCTGCTG
Source organism: Lotus japonicus (assembly GCF_012489685.1). Classification (NCBI taxonomy): domain Eukaryota; kingdom Viridiplantae; phylum Streptophyta; class Magnoliopsida; order Fabales; family Fabaceae; genus Lotus; species Lotus japonicus. The sequence continues at coordinate 6,180,239 of NC_080045.1, read as the reverse complement.
TCTTGGCTGCTTTCACGCCGGAGTTAGCCCCGTTCATGTCCGACGAGGTATTTGTTCAATTCAATTCACATGTTCACTCACCTTGTCATTATCATTATTAGTATTTTGTCTTTAGAATCAATTATAAAAGGATTTGCAAATATGCGCCGAGTGTGTTTGTATTTACGTTTTGATAAGCTTATTTAGGAAACTTAATCAAATAAGGTCAAGAAAATTAATAAGTGAGCCTAAGCCGCGTTTGGAAGAGCTTATTTCATAGCATAAGCAGTTTTATGCAAGTGTTTTTGCAAATTCTTAAAATTAGCTTATAATCTAAAGTTGTTTTGAGTTTATTTTCGTAAGTTGTTGATATTAGCTTTAGGACAAGCGTACCTACCAATAAGTTATTTTGAGCTTATTTAATGAGCTTCTCAAATTAACTTATAAATAAACTCTTTATCACATTATCGCTTACTTAGTTAAGTTATTTACTCAAACATACTCTAAGTATTTATTGATAAGCTAATATGAGAACTTTATCAAAATAAATTTAAAAGAACTTACAGGTACTCAAGATATTTTCTTAAACGGCCTTATATTATAAGTTTAGCTCAAATAAGTTTTTTTTTAAGTAGTTATGAGATTATTGACTGAATTGCAATGCAGGCTATGGAAGCAGCTCTTGGAAACTCAAAATATTATACGCTGAAGCAATATCTAATTTTCGTCAATAAACTGCAGACAAAAGCGAAGGTATTATTCTATGCTTTATAATATAGAAGGGGTTCATGCTTGATGCTTGTGTTTTGAATTTTAATATAAGATAGGGGGAGATCGATTGATAATATTCCATTCATTTCTGGAGTATATTAGACTGCATTGTGATGATGCTGTAGTTATGTTGATGAAACAATTTTATCAGCAATTGACATGATTAAAATAAGTACTCTTTTGTCTAAATTTCCAATGGAGGCCCTGGGGCATTACATGTCCTTTTCTCTTTTGGTTTTAATTTGGGCATCGATTTTGGTTGCAAAAGTAATAGTTAATCATGTTTTATTAAGTACTGTGACCATCTTCTGTCAAGTGATATGAAGTACGAACCACTGTAAAAGATGAAGTGAATATGCCCCTTTGCTTACAGGGAATTTGGCTGTGTTAATTTCTTGAATGTCCGGTGGGAAAATGTTTTGCAGGAACTAAGTTCTGAAGGGGCCTCCTTTACCCCATCTGATGTAGAAAGGGCTCTGTGGAGTTGTGCGGTAGGGAAGTCATCAGCATCTCAATCGAATCAAGACCCTAAGACCAATCCAAGCAAGAGCTCTAAAAGGAAGAGAAAAAATTGACGTAGATAGTGTCAGACCAACTAATGAAATAACAACTAATATCTGTTCTTTCTTGGGTCTGCTAGTTTTATTCCTTGTTAGTGTCTTTTCCTTCAATGTTGGACAGTATTAGTTACTATTATCAGATATTTTAGTGCTTAAGCTGTGGCCAAATTGAAGTTTCTTTTTTTTGCTTACATTTCTAACACAACTTTGCTGATTAATTTCTAAAATATGTAATACAGAGAGTAGAATGTTAATAGAGAAATAAATGGCTTACATTCAAAGGATTTTGTCTCTAATAGAAGTAGGTTCACATAAAGGTGTCATTTTTCCCGTGAGCCTTTATGAGCCTTTATAATGTAAATGTTTTTATTAGTTGATGATTTAGCATAATGCTTTTATGAAAGTTGAGATGATGAGTTCTCTCTTGACATGTTCATAACTTCTTTATCTTTTTACAAAAAAAAGTCCCGAACTTCAGTACAAAACAACACTTATTCATGGCCTGTTAAGGAGTCAGCCTCAGAAAATAGCTGCTCTGTATTTGAAAACTAGAACAAGTATTTTTTTTTTCAATATTGTAATAATTCTGAATTCATGGTTTGATTTAATGGCTTGAAAATGGGCTAAGTTTCATTCAGAGGATGAGAGGATGTTGAATCAAGGAAGGGGAAAGCTCAATGTGAGCCAAGTTGTCATCAAGCAGAAAGAATGAACGTAAGTTGCATTTACATTCTATTAGACTGAATGTTATATCTGCATAACTAACTGACTTTTGCTAACCGCCTGCAACTAATAACTAGCATAAAAGAAATAATAGAATTGAAAATTCATCTTTCAGTTCTAATACTCCCCCTCAAGATGGAAGGTAAAGTGCAATATTGAGTGGAACTGAAACTTTAGGCAATGGCTTTGTATGTTTGCTAGTTGATGCTATGATCTAGCATGGATTAACTTACTTCTGAAAACCACATCAGATATGCTCCCTAATAAAAGATATTCAATATCTACAAACTTAGATCATTCATGAGAAGTTGGATTTGTTGTTAGATGTATGGTAGATTTGTTATTAGAAACACCATAACTGAATCAAAAAGAATTTATGAAACTCTTGGCCCAAACCATAATAGCTCTAAGGGTATTATGGTAGATTTGATGTATGTGTATGGTAGATTTGATGTATGTGTATACTGCATGATATTTGCATCTAATTTTTCATATAGTTACGCATCTTATGTTAACTTTTAGCATGGAACTAATCTATTTTTTTTAATTCAGACAACTACTTTTACTATGTGGTGGTGTTCGTTGGTTAAACTTGACCTTGAATGGTGTTTAATCATGAAGCATCAAGTTTAGAGTGCGAGTATAATTTTAGGAGCGAAATGAGTAGAAAAAATTGCATTCCATATGCACAAAAAGAGAGTTTTATGTGTTTGTGAGGAATAAAAGGCCGTGAGCGAATATATCATTCATAGTGAATGGGTAATATCTAATAATAATACTTCATTCACACTTTAATTCCATAAGAGAGATAAAAAGAGAAGAAATGAGTGATAGATATGTCATGTGATAAAACATTAGGTATGAAAATAAAACGATTGAAAATGAGGTGAAAAAGAAGGGGTTGTCTAAATGACCCATGATAAAGTTTGGGTTAAATAACTCATCATCCAATCACATTGAAGATAAGTGAGTTGGAATTTCTATATTTTATTTATTAATTTATTTCCAACTCATTTATCTTAAATGTGATTGGATGATGAATTATTTAACCTAAATTTTATCATGGGTCATATAGACAATCCCGAAAAAGAAAGTTGGAACATGTAAAAATTGAAACGCTATTCACCTTGTCACCTTTAACTAATCTCAACATGAGGGGCGGACCCACGTTCAGTTCAGGGGGTTCAGTTGAACCCCCTGAAAAAAAAAATTCCTACATACCCCCCTATAGTAATTTTTTTTTGAACCCCCTGAAATTAAAAATTTGCACCCAGGTCCCAGCAGCCTCACTCTCTCTCACGCACTCATTCAGCCATTCTCACTCTCAGTCTCTCTCTCACCACACTCACGAACGATTCTTCTCCTTCTCTTGACCACCACCTCCACCGATCCAGCCGACGCACCACCGCCACCGGCCACCAGCCCACCACAATCCTTCTCTGCTCACTACCTTCTCTCTCTCTCTCACGAGTCACGACTCTGGTTCTTCCTCACTTCTACTTCTCAACTCTCAAGCACAACACACACCAGTGACACCACGCGGCCACGCCACCAGTCCACCACCACAGCACCACCAGCGGCCGGCGCACGCCACCACCCACTCTCTCTCTCTCTCTGTTGAAGCTTGAAGGTTGGTTGGAATTGAAAACCCCCAAATTGAAAAATCCCAAATTGAAAACCTAAACCCCAAATTGAAAACCCTAACTTCTATTATTTTGATTTGCTTTCCCTTTTGCTGAGTTTGAAAGTAGTGTATGTTGTCAATTGTTGAATTTGCTGAAATCAGTTTGTCAATTGTTGGCTGGAATGTTGAATTTGTCAAAAGGAGCACTACCAGTACCAGGTCCAGGAGCTTTCGAATGTTGTTGGCTGGAATTTTGATTTGCTTTCTGGACTGGGCGAGCCCCTAGAGGGGCAACGCCCAGCATGTATCCCGCCCTGAGGCGGGGCCCTGGCCTTCAGATGGGCCTTGACCTCGGAGGCCCAATTGGCCCAATAGGTAGTACCCAAGCTCTATAAATAGGAGGTAGTTATCAAGTGGAAGGGACTTTTGGCTCATTTGATGAAATAGCACATGAAATTCAGCACTCTCTCTCTCATTCTCACCCTCTCTTAGCTCAATCCTCTACCTCTAGGTACTATACCTCTCTTCAATGTTCATTCCAAGAACATTTGGCGCCGTCTGTGGGGACTGTAAACTTTCTACTCCCATTCACGTGGATTGATTGTGCATGAAGTTACCTCTGATTGTGATTAGGCAATTCTCTGGTTTTCTGATTTTGATTCTGTGACTAGTGTTTGGTTTTCCGATCGAGTTTGCATTGTTTCTGGTTTGGATGGAGACTCGACGCAGGAGGCAACATCATTCACCAATGCGACAGCGGATTTCGCCGCCTCGGCGGCCTCATCGTGTGGACCTGGATTCTCCGGTACGAACGACAGGAGTACAATCGCCTTCTCCTCCTCCATCACCTCCTGCACCACCACCTCCTCCATCGCCTTCACAGGTGGGGTCTCTGGAGCGCTCACCAGAGAATTCACCTGCTCCGGAACAACAACCAGCGGTGACACAGGAGCAATGGCGCCATTTGATGCGCAGCATTGGCAACATCCAGCAGCGGAATGAGCATCTACAGGCTCAGTTAGATTTCTACCGTCGCGAGCAGCGAGATGATGGAAGCAGAGAAGCAGATTCCGTGGCTGAGTTCCGTCCGTTCTCGGAAGATGTCGAGAGTGTGGCGATTCCGGATAACATGAAAACGTTAGTTCTGGATTCTTACTCCGGAGATTCCGATCCGAAGGATCATCTTCTGTATTTTAATACGAAGATGGTGATAATTGCGGCGTCAGATGCGGTGAAGTGCATGATGTTTCCATCGACGTTCAAATCGACGGCGATGGCGTGGTTCACAACTTTGCCGCGAGGATCGATTTCAAATTTCAGAGACTTCTCATCCAAGTTTCTAGTGCAATTCTCGGCAAATAAGAATCAGCCGGTGACGATCAATGACCTATACAATATTCGCCAGCAGGAAGGGGAGTCACTGAAAGAATACATGGCAAGGTACAGCGCGGCGTCGGTAAAGGTAGAGGACGAGGAGCCTCGAGCTTGTGCTTTAGCATTTAAAAACGGTTTGCTGCCGGGGGGGTTGAACAGCAAATTGACACGTAAGCCGGCGCGCTCGATGGAAGAGATGCGTGCTCGTGCCAGCACTTATATTCTCGACGAGGAGGACGACGCTTTCAAAAGAAAGCGCGCGAAGTTGGAAAAGGGCGACACGTCGCCCAAGCGCGCGAAAAAAGATAGGAGCGGCGAAGATAAGGGGGACGGCAAGCAGCAGAGACCAGGTAAGGGGAAGTCGGTATTCAAACCGACCAAGGAACAATTGTATCCACGGCGCGATGATTATGAACAACGTCGGCCTTGGCAATCTAAGTCTCATCGCCAGCGGGAGGAAACTGATATGGTGATGAACACAGATTTATCGGATATGCTCCAAGGGGCGAGGGACGCAAATCTAGTGGATGAACCGGAGGCCCCAAAGTATCAGCCACGGGACGCCAATCCCAAGAAGTGGTGTGAGTTCCATCGGTCCGCCGGGCATGATACGGATGATTGTTGGACTTTGCAGCGGGAGATTGATAAGTTGATTCGGGCGGGATATCAAGGAAATCGTCAAGGTCAGTGGCGCAACGGTGGCGATCAAAACAAAGCGCACAAGCGGGAAGAGGAGCGAGCGGACACTAAGGGCAAGAAAAAGCAAGAAACAGCGGCTATCGCCACAAAAGGGGCTGATGACACGTTCGCTCAACACTCAGGCCCGCCCGTCGGGACCATCAACACCATCGCCGGGGGATTTGGCGGCGGTGGCGACACTCATGCGGCGCGTAAGCGCCATGTTCGTGCCGTTAATTCCGTTCATGAGGTCGCTTTTGGATTCGTACACCCTGACATAACAATCTCGATGGCGGACTTTGAGGGGATAAAGCCTCATAAGGACGACCCGATTGTGGTACAGTAAAGGATGAACAGTTTCAACGTCAGAAGGGTACTCCTGGATCAGGGTAGTTCGGCTGATATTATCTATGGTGATGCATTTGACAAGTTGGGACTAACTGACAATGATCTGACTCCATATGCGGGAACCTTGGTAGGTTTCGCGGGGGAGCAAGTAATGGTGCGGGGATACATTGATCTAGACACAATATTTGGGGAAGATGAGTGTGCCAGGGTTTTGAAGGTAAGGTATCTGGTTCTCCAGGTGGTGGCATCTTACAATGTCATCATTGGGCGAAATACATTGAATCGCCTTTGTGCTGTAATTTCGACAGCCCACTTGGCGGTCAAGTATCCGCTAAACAGTGGAAAGGTGGGAAAGCTGAAGGTGGACCAGAAGATGGCGAGGGAGTGTTACAATAATTGCCTTAACTTGTATGGCAAGAAGAGTGCGTTGGTTGGTCATAGATGTTATGAAATCGAAGCTTCGGATGAAAATCTTGATCCCCGGGGCGAGGGGCGAGTAAATAGGCCCACGCCAATTGAGGAAACGAAGGCGCTAAAGTTTGGCGATCGCACTTTGAAGATTGGGACCAGACTGACGGAAGAGCAGGAGACGCGCCTGACAAAACTGCTTGGGGAGAACTTAGACTTGTTCGCTTGGAGCTGCAAAGACATGCCTGGAATTGATCCAAACTTCATATGTCATCGGTTAGCATTGAATCCAAGTGTCAAGCCAGTTTCACAACTCAGGAGGCGCTTGGGTGGCGACAAAGGGAAGGCGGTGCAACAGGAAGTCGACAAGTTGCTGGCGGCAGAGTTCATCAGGGAGGTGAAGTATCCGACGTGGTTGGCGAACGTCGTAATGGTGAAGAAGGCGAACGGGAAATGGCGAATGTGTGTAGATTACACAGACTTAAACAAAGCATGTCCAAAGGATTCGTATCCCCTTCCCAGCATCGATAGCCTTGTTGATGGTGCCTCGGGCAACGAACTGCTTAGCTTGATGGATGCTTATTCTGGCTATCATCAAATCCGCATGCACCCGGCAGACGAGGACAAAACGGCTTTTATGACCGCCAGAGTCAATTATTGCTATCGCACCATGCCGTTTGGACTAAAGAACGCTGGGGCGACCTACCAAAGATTGATGGATAGGGTTTTTGCCGGGCAGGTGGGAAGAAACATGGAGGTTTACGTTGATGACATGATTGTTAAGTCAGTACGTGGTTTAGACCATCATCAAGATCTGGAGGAAGCATTTGGCGAAATAAGGAAGCACAATATGCGCCTCAACCCGGAGAAATGCTCTTTTGGTGTTCAGGGGGGCAAGTTTTTGGGATTCATGATCACATCCAGAGGAATCGAGATAAACCCAGAAAAATGCAAGGCGATTCAGCAGATGAAAAGCCCTTCTAATGTGAAAGAGGTCCAACGTTTGACGGGGCGAATAGCAGCTTTGTCTCGGTTTCTTCCCAAGTCTGGTGACAGATCTTTCCCTTTTTTCAAGTGTCTTCGCAAGAATGTCGCATTTGAGTGGACGGCGGAGTGTGAGGAAGCTTTTGTTCGCCTCAAGGAACTCCTATCGTCACCGCCAATCTTGTCGAAACCAATACAGGGACACCCGCTGCATTTGTATTTTGCTGTGAGCGATAGTGCTCTGAGTTCTGTGATGTTGCAGGAGATAGATGGCGAGCATCGAATTGTTTATTTTGTTAGTCACACACTCCAGGGCGCGGAGGTCAGATATCAGAAAATTGAGAAGGCGGCGCTGGCGGTCCTCGTCACCGCCCGGCGGTTGAGACCTTATTTTCAGAGTTTTCCCGTGAAGGTGCGGACGGATTTGCCCTTGAGACAAGTATTACAAAAACCGGATTTATCAGGTAGATTGGTCGCCTGGTCGGTTGAATTGTCAGAGTATGGTTTGCAATATGATAAGCGGGGCACGGTTGGTGCGCAGTCGCTAGCTGACTTTGTGGTCGAGTTGACTCCAGATCGGTTTGAAAGAGTGGACACTCAGTGGACTCTCTTCGTGGATGGATCCTCCAATAGTAGTGGCAGCGGCGCGGGAGTAACGTTAGAAGGGCCGGGAGAACTAGTGTTGGAGAAATCCCTGAAATTCGAGTTCAAAGCAACGAACAACCAAGCAGAATATAAAGCTCTCATCGCCGGCTTGAAGTTGGCGCGGGAAGTGAAGATCGGGAGTTTGTTGATAAGAACGGACTCACAATTGGTGGAGAATCAAGTAAAGGGAACTTTCCAGGTCAAAGATCCTAATCTGATCAAGTACCTTGAGTGGGTACGGTATTTGATGACACTTTTTCAAGAGGTCGTGGTGGAGTACGTTCCTCGGGCAGAAAATCAGCGGGCGGACGCGCTGGCCAAATTGGCGAGCACGCGGAAGCCCGGCAATAACAAAAGTGTGATTCAGGAAACGCTGGCGTACCCAAGCATCGAAGGCGAGCTCATGGCTTGCGTGAACAGAGGGGGAACATGGATGGATTCCATAAAATCTATCTTGGCGGGGGACCCGACAGAAGTGGAGCAATGCACGAAGGAACAACGGCGGGAGGCGAGTCACTATACTCTCATTGACGGACACTTGTATCGCCGTGGTTTCTCAACGCCATTGTTGAAATGCGTACCGCCAGAGAAGTACGAAGTGATAATGTCTGAGGTACATGAAGGGGTGTGCGCGAGCCACATCGGGGGAAGGTCTTTGGCTTGCAAGGTGTTGAGGGCGGGTTTTTACTGGCCCACCCTCAGGAAAGATTGTATGGACTTCGTGAAGCAGTGCAAGAAATGTCAAGTGTTTGCGGATTTGTCTAAGGCACCGCCAAAGGAGTTGGTAACGATGAGCGCCCCGTGGCCTTTCGCCATGTGGGGTGTGGACTTAGTCGGACCTTTTCCGACCGCCAGGGCACAAATGAAGTTTATATTAGTGGCGGTGGACTACTTCACTAAGTGGATTGAGGCCGAACCCTTGGCCAAGATTACTTCTGCAAAGATAGTCAATTTCTACTGGAAGCATATTGTTTGCAGGTTCGGAATCCCAAGGGCGATCGTATCTGACAACGGGACCCAGTTTTCAAGCAGCCAAACAAGGGAGTTCTGCAGGGAAATGGGCATACAGATGAGGTTCGCCTCTGTTGAGCATCCGCAGACGAACGGGCAGGTGGAATCTGCAAACAGGGTAATCCTGCGAGGACTAAGACGACGGCTTGCGGAGGCTAAGGGAGCGTGGTTGGATGAACTTCCGGTGGTGATGTTTACGGCGGGAGGCGAGTCACTATACTCTCATTGACGGACACTTGTATCGCCGTGGTTTCTCAACGCCATTGTTGAAATGCGTACCGCCAGAGAAGTACGAAGTGATAATGTCTGAGGTACATGAAGGAGTGTGCGCGAGCCACATCGGGGGAAGGTCTTTGGCTTGCAAGGTGTTGAGGGCGGGTTTTTACTGGCCCACCCTCAGGAAAGATTGTATGGACTTCGTGAAGCAGTGCAAGAAATGTCAAGTGTTTGCGGATTTGTCTAAGGCACCGCCAAAGGAGTTGGTAACGATGAGCGCCCCGTGGCCTTTCGCCATGTGGGGTGTGGACTTAGTCGGACCTTTTCCGACCGCCAGGGCACAAATGAAGTTTATATTAGTGGCGGTGGACTACTTCACTAAGTGGATTGAGGCCGAACCCTTGGCCAAGATTACTTCTGCAAAGATAGTCAATTTCTACTGGAAGCATATTGTTTGCAGGTTCGGAATCCCAAGGGCGATCGTATCTGACAACGGGACCCAGTTTTCAAGCAGCCAAACAAGGGAGTTCTGCAGGGAAATGGGCATACAGATGAGGTTCGCCTCTGTTGAGCATCCGCAGACGAACGGGCAGGTGGAATCTGCAAACAGGGTAATCCTGCGAGGACTAAGACGACGGCTTGCGGAGGCTAAGGGAGCGTGGTTGGATGAACTTCCGGTGGTGCTGTTTACGGCGGGAGGCGAGTCACTATACTCTCATTGACGGACACTTGTATCGCCGTGGTTTCTCAACGCCATTGTTGAAATGCGTACCGCCAGAGAAGTACGAAGTGATAATGTTTGAGGTACATGAAGGAGTGTGCGCGAGCCATATCGGGGGAAGGTCTTTGGCTTGCAAGGTGTTGAGGGCGGGTTTTTACTGGCCCACCCTCAGGAAAGATTGTATGGACTTCGTGAAGCAGTGCAAGAAATGTCAAGTGTTTGCGGATTTGTCTAAGGCACCGCCAAAGGAGTTGGTAACGATGAGCGCCCCGTGGCCTTTCGCCATGTGGGGTGTGGACTTAGTCGGACCTTTTCCGACCGCCAGGGCACAAATGAAGTTTATATTAGTGGCGGTGGACTACTTCACTAAGTGGATTGAGGCCGAACCCTTGGCCAAGATTACTTCTGCAAAGATAGTCAATTTCTACTGGAAGCATATTGTTTGCAGGTTCGGAATCCCAAGGGCGATCGTATCTGACAACGGGACCCAGTTTTCAAGCAGCCAAACAAGGGAGTTCTGCAGGGAAATGGGCATACAGATGAGGTTCGCCTCTGTTGAGCATCCGCAGACGAACGGGCAGGTGGAATCTGCAAACAGGGTAATCCTGCGAGGACTAAGACGACGGCTTGCGGAGGCTAAGAGAGCGTGGTTGGATGAACTTCCGGTGGTGCTGTGGTCGTACAACACCACCGAGCAATCTACTACAAGGGAAACCCCCTTTAGAATGACCTATGGGGTAGACGCCATGTTGCCGGTGGAGATTGACAACTTTACATGGCGGACTCAACCAGGTTTTGAAGGGGAAAATCAGGCCAACATGGCGATGGAGCTGGACCTTTTGTCGGAAACGCGCGACGAGGCGCACATTCGGGAAACAGCGATGAAGCAGCGCGTGGCGGCAAAGTTCAACAGCAGGGTTCGCGTCCGGGATATGCAGGTCGGCGACCTTGTCCTCAAGTGGCGGTCGGGAGCCCCGGGGAACAAGCTTACTCCCAACTGGGAAGGGCCCTACCGCATTATTAAAGTTCTTGGTAATGGGGCCTATCACTTAGAAGAGCTGGATGGAAGGCGGTTACCTCGATCGTTCAATGGTTTGAGCTTGCGCTACTTTTATAGTTGATCGCAGGCGAGAAAGTGAACAAGGCGGAATCGCCGGAGCCAGATATCTTTAAGATTTTCTGAAGTGTTTTCAAATTCTCCAATGTATTGCAATAACAAGGCGTGCTCTTTTTCTCCGAAAGGAGTTTTTTTAATGAGGCGCTCCATCAATAAAAGAAAACGAAAATTCACGAAATTCGTGTCCAAAAATTCCAGGGATTCCCTGACGATCGGAATTGCCGATCGACATAAAGAATTACGGCGATCACTAAGTGGGACAAGCTTGATCCCCAAAGGGGCTTGCTGGAACCCTGAAGGTTGTGGCGATTCCACAAATGGCCTTTGACGCCTGGGAATCACCCTCCGGAAAGTCTGACGTGATCGCCGGTCCCGTAAACGATGTGCTGGGTAAGTCTCGCCAGAATACGACGAGCGCCGTTAGCTAGGCAAAAGTCTTGGGACCCCCAAATGGCCATTGGGATCCAAGCATTGTAAGCCCCGAGCGGGCAAAGCCCCGGGCGAAGTCCTCGAGAATGGAGGCCGTTTCTTCCTATTGGGGAAAACGTCTAAAGTCTTGGTGGTGGAATACCAAGCAACAAGTCCTAGTTAAAATTAAGGCACGAAATCGTTAGGCGTAATTCAATCATATGACGCGTGAAAAATAGCGCAAGATATAAGGTCGGCGAATGAATAAGGTGGAAGGCGAGTGCTTGGTCACTCAGGATGTTGAGTATTTTACTACTCTGGCGTGTTGAGGGGTTAAACTATGAAACTTATTCTTAAATCTTTTAAGCCATAAGAAGGCGGCGACTAAAAAATGTACGGCGGAAGCATTCCAACATGATTTACAAAATATCCAACGGCGATATAAAAAGCTATGGCGAAGGGTTGCTTAAACATAGACGAATGGCGGAAAAGTACACTACAAGGCGACAGTAAAAGCTAAAGTAATGTTAAAATTACATTATTCATTGTTTTCTTTCTCCTGTTCTTCTTCTTCCTCTTCTTCTTCAGTCGCTGTCCAGAGGTTTTGGTCAATCAGGGGAGGATCGTCGGGACCAACCAGTCCTTCGGCGGTTATTTCTTTCATTACTCCCATGGCGCTAAAGTCAAAGTTCGGGTACAAATGTTGGGCCTGATCTTTGGCGAGGTAGAAACCGCGCTCGCGGTTGTCAAGGGCGATATCAGCGGCTTGTTCCCTCGCCTCAGTGGCTTTGGCCTTCTCCGTCGCTAGCTCGTCCTCTAGTCTTTTGATCTTTACCAGTTGGGAAGCAATCTCAGCATCTTTCGTGGCGAGGGCCTCGGCATGAGTTTCGGTCGCTTTCTTGATCTCCTCGGACGTAGCCTGCATCACCGCCTCCATATCAGACTTCGCCAAGGCCAAGGACTCCGCATACTTTTTCTCTTGCTCCGCCAACGCCTTCTTCACTAACTCCAGCTCAGTGCGCAGTATGGCAAGCTCTGACTCCTTAGCAATCAGCGCCTCGCCTCGGGCGATCAAGTCCTTCTCAGCTTGCTCTTTTTCCTTTTTGCAAGCTTGAAGGCTTGCATCAAGCTCATCTGCTTCTTCCTTCATCAGCGCCAGCTGATCCTCCAGCTCGCCGATTTTAATCCCCGCCGTGCCAATCATCTTGTCGGCATAGACTTTGTCTTTTCCTGCCTGCGTCGCCAGTTTGTCGAAACGCTTTTCCCAAGCAGCGGCGGCTTCTTGATGCTTAGCACTTTCGGCCTTCAACCGCTCAGCTTCAACGGTGGCGGCATTGAACTTCTCAAATGCGTGAGCAAAAATGCACCCAGCGCATAGGAGGCAAGCAAGAGTCTCCTCCTTGGTGTCATTAAGGCCCTGACTCAAAACTTCTTTTTCTATGACGTCACGGTTAAGACCAGCAAGTAAGAATTCTGAGGGTTCAATGGCGTTGGGGAGCATATTATAATAGCTTGAGGAACCGACCGCGGGAGCAGGGGCTTGTTCAATTTGAGCCGCTTCAGAGGTAGTGGCAGCGCCAGGACAGGATTTTTCCCCTTGATGAGGCGGGGAAGGCATGGAGCCCGCATCATGTGTTGGGGGCGGGCTAGGAGGCGCATCTTGGCGAGGGGGAGACTTCGGAGTTTCATTTTCTTTTTCCTTCTCTCCAATAGGAGTGTCGGAAGACGCAGCAGCTTTTGTGGCGTTGGCGCCGGCAGAGGCGGCTGTGGCGCCAACAGAGGACTCGGCGGCAGCAGCAGCGGTCGCACCGGCGGTGGCAGGAGTAGAAGCTGGTACGGTGGTTGGCTCGATAGTCGCGACGACGGAGGCTTCAGTGACATTTTTGCCTTTAGGCGCAGCAGCAGTGGTGGGCTGAGCGCCAGGATTGGATGTGCCGGCGCCGGAGGAGGCTTTGACCAATCTTCTCCTCTTGGGAGCTTTGGTGCTCTCGGCTTGGTTCTCAGCACCGCCCCGTTTTTTCGCGTCGCCCTCAGTGTTGAATTTTGGGGAAAAGCGAGCCATTCTCCTCTCACGGGCCTTCAGGAGCTCGGCGTTCGTGAAATTCATATCTTCTGTAACAATAAGAAATACGATCAGTGACAACATAGGAGACGAGAAAGGAAATGTCAATAATAAAAAGTGAGCTATGGGCAACCTAAGTATTTGGGAGTTCTTGAGAGGTCAGCGCCCTCAAGAACTGTTGTGCAGTCAAGGATGGGAAGTGGGGCAAGGAGATTAAGAAAGGCTTTGTCGTTGGCGGACAAAGATTCCTCTGAAGGATCGGTGATCCCATTGGGCTTCTCCGTCCAGTAAAGAGGAAAAAGGGCGGTCCCGTCTCTAAGGGTGAATGCCTCTGGGTAGGCGGGATGAACCGCCACACGGAAGTACTTCCGTGCGAAGGTGGACTTCGCGTTACTTTTGTGGGGATGCAAGCATTTCCGGCCGGCTCGGGCCTTCAAGGAAATCCATCCTTTGTTTTTGATGGACTTGGGGTCGACGTCATAGAGGTAGAAGAAACTGGTGGGGGATGGGGCGATGCCGACAGCGGCGCTTAGGATTTCAAAACACCGAATGAAGGCCCAGGCGTTAGGGTGGAGTTGGCAGGGAGCCGCGTTGATGTCGCGGAGGACGGTCTGGACAAAGGGCGAGAAAGGAAGCCTGATTCCAAGCTCGCTAAACATGTATTCATACGCAAAGAAGAAATGGGATCTCTTTACGTCGCCGTCTGGCTTATGAAGCCAGGGGCGGTCCCCAGGACTGCAAATCCAGATCCTGAGTTTCGCGCTAAACTCATCGTCATTCGACAAACCACCCAGGGAGTTCACGAACTGCACGATGAGATCGCTGTTCTGGAAAATAGAAGGTTGGTCTATAGCCTCGTGAGTGGGGGCTATTTGGACTGGAAGGGGCAGAGTGGCGTAGGTTTTTAGTCGGTAAGGTGGGATCTCTGGGGCCTCTAAACGGAGGCCGCCGGCGGCGGTGGCATCAGGGTCGCTTCCGGAGGAAGAAGAGGAGTGGTTAGGGGAGGTAGGGTTTGAAGCCATTTGTAGAAGACAGTGAAGTGAAAGAAAGGAAAAGATTAGTATGTGTGTGATGCAAAGATAAGGACAGTGGGACTCACCGGAGTAGGATGTGAAGAGTGGGTAGCGGAAAGGGTGATAAGCGACGGCTCCGGAGCGGAAGTGGGCAGAGGGAGTTTGGTAAGCGATTAGGGAAGTAAAGAGGGGTCTCGGAAAGGGATGACTGTGGGGAAGAAGGGTTTTTATAGGGGAAGGGGAGAAGCTGGAAGGGTGACGCGTGTTGGACGCGTGTGGAAGGTTGGAAGTCATGATGGTTTGGGGAGGTGGGTCGCGTGCAATGGGGAGTTACCGCGCACGATGGGACGGTTATGAAAGGTGAAGTGACGGTTCCGGAGAAAGAGGGAAATTGATGTAACCGACACATCACGTGGGGCAGCCACGTGAGGCGGATAAAGATTGGAAAAGGTTTTAAAATAAGGGAAAGTGCGAAAAGCCTCGCCACTATAAGGATCAAACACCATCGCCTGACGGGTGACACCAACAACAAAGTTCAGTCGCTCGCCGGGGTTACCGCCAGTCAATGATTGAATGATCAGCACATGACCCATGCCTGCCACCTTTCCCGCCGGCGAACGGTCATACACTTGCTCCAACTTATCGCCAATACGAAGTAATCGGTCTCGCCGCTTGTGGACTTGTGGACTTGCCAGCTCGGATTGCTCGTCAAGTCAGTGGACTGGGTAACCGAAAATGCTAGTTTCCTTTTGCTCACGCCATGTTGGCGATATAGTTTACTTCTCTTTTCTCAAGCCATGTTGGCAGTGCAGATTCCGGTGTACTGTAAGACATATGTAAAAGCATTTAAAAGACACACTTAGCTCTCATACCTCGAGCTCGGTGTCTTGTGGACTAGTGGACTGGGCGAGCCCCTAGAGGGGCAACGCCCAGCATGTATCCCGCCCTGAGGCAGGGCCCTGGCCTTCAGATGGGCCTTGACCTCGGAGGCCCAATTGGCCCAATAGGTAGTACCCAAGCTCTATAAATAGGAGGTAGTTATCAAGTGGAAGGGACTTTTGGCTCATTTGATGAAATAGCACATGAAATTCAGCACTCTCTCTCTCATTCTCACCCTCTCTTAGCTCAATCCTCTACCTCTAGGTACTATACCTCTCTTCAATGTTCATTCCAAGAACACTTTCCCTAAGATGCTGATGTTGAGGAAGCAACTGATGATGAAGAAGTGGAATCAGAAGAGGAATCAAATGAAGATGAGGAAGCAACTGAAGATGAGGAAGAGGAATCAACTGAAGATGACTATATCTAAATGTCCAAAGCAGAAGAATTTGTATGCAATATTCTCAACCCTTGTTACCTTTTGTTCTTATTCATTTGCATCATAAAAATTGAAAAAGCTAAATGCAGAATACACTTAGGTGCCTTTACAATTCCTGACTTATATCATTTAATGTGATGTTCGATGTTTTGGCTTGAAGTTGTGGAGATACAGTGGAAAGATGAGATTAATTGAAAGAGGTGAGACTAATCAAGTTGTGATATGAATTGATCTTGTGTGTAATGGATTTAATCACTTTGTCACATTGGTCTAGTATTTGATAAGGCTTTTTTGTCATAGTTCCATGATATCCCTAAAGATACTTTGTAGTTGTATGCTTACGCGAAGGCTAGTGCAACTGATGAAAAAAATTTGTTTCAACACAACTTGCTAATGTCTCTATTCATATGCTTCGTTTCTTTATCTAGATTGTATCTTTTACTGAATGGGGAAAAAGTTGTAGTTTCCTCTGTGGAGGTTATATTTAGCTGCATAGTCTATGGCCAGAAGATATAATCAGAACCACGATCCTTTATGGTTTTCATGTTTTTATATATGGACCTGATATTAGAAAAATTATGAATAGAAGTGAACATATGCCTTGTTTTTTTTTTCTCTTTCTTTTGTATAAATCTCACTATTTGTATCGGTGTGTTCATTTGAAAATTTTGAACCCCCTGACCCGGGGTCCTGGATCCGCCACTGCATGAGCCCAGTTCAAGATTTAAGCGAGCTCTTCTTCGGGGGCAATGTGGGCTTTATTTCCCTTAATTTTTCTTTAGGTCTTTTTTTTCAGTAGTTGTTTTGATTTGTTTAGGAAATTTTGCTAACTCGTATTGGCTTACCTATCTCCAGATCTTTTGGTGAAGAAACACTTGCTTGAATTGGAAGACAATTTGCATAATGGAAGGAAATTATTAACTGCTTAAAGAGTGCAGGAAACAATGTAGAGGAGTCAAGAGTACTGCGAGATACCCATAGAATGGATCTTGACCTCGATTCATATGTCCGTCATGGCATGACTAACATTTTAAGTTTATGGTAGAACGCTCTGCTGAGGTAGTGACCGTGTTTCAGGGTTATCAGGTGACCTGCCCATAGGCTCTTAATTCATATAAAACTGGTAAAAGTATAGAAAAAATTGTTAAGAAAAATTAATAAAATAAAGGTAAATTCAATACATCCATCTTTAACCCACTGAACCTGCAAGTTAAGTGAGACAAGCCACTAATAAACTGAAAAAATATGATTTAACTTTGCAACCCAACTCATCTATAAGTAGGGTTGAGCATGAGTCAACCCATATTGACAGCTCTATATGTCCTTAGTTTTTTCAGGCAAATGTTAGTTGTTAGTAATGTTTGTAAATTAGTCTCTCCTCAAGATTTGAACTTGGACCCTTCACCTTTCATCTCACTCAATCTTTTTGGACTGGGCGAGCCCCTAGAGGGGCAACGCCCAGCATGTATCCAGCCCTGAGGCGGGACCCTGGCCTTAAATTGGGCCTCGATCTCGGGGGCCCAATTGGCCCAATAGGTAGTACCCAAACTCTATAAATAGGAGGTAGTTATCAGTTGTAAGGGACTTTTTTGGCTCATTTGGTGAAATCATACATGAAATTCAGCATTCTCTCTCTCATTCTCATTCTCTCTTAGCACAATCTCTCTACCTCTAGGTACTATACCTCTCTTCAATGTTCATTCCAAGAACATTTGGCGCCGACTGTGGGGAACTGTAAACTTTCTACTCCCATTCACGTGGATTGATTGTGCAGGAAGTTATCTCTGATTGCGATTAGGCAATTCTCTGGTTTTCTGATTTTGCTTCTGTGACCGGTGTTCGTTTTCCGATCGAGTTTGCGTCACTCCTGGTTTGGATGGAGACTCGACGCAGGAGGCAGCATCATTCACCAGTGCGACAGCGAATTTCGCCGCCTCGGCGGCCTCATCGTGTGGTCCTGGATTCTCCGGTACGAACGACGGGAGTACAGCCGCCTTCTCCTCCTCCATCACCACCACCTCCTCCATCGCCTTCACAGGTTGGATCTCTGGAGCGCTCACCAGAGAATTCACCTGCTCCGGAGCAACAACCGGCGGTAACACAGGAGCAGTGGCGCCATTTGATGCGCAGCATCGGCAACATACAGCAACGGAATGAGCATCTACAGGCTCAGTTGGATTTCTACCGTCGCGAGCAGCGAGACGATGGAAGCAGAGAAGCAGATTCCGTGGCTGAGTTCCGTCCGTTCTCGGAGGATGTTGAGAGCGTGGCGATTCCGGATAATATGAAAACGTTAGTTCTGGATTCTTACAGCGGAGATTCCGATCCGAAGGATCATCTTCTGTATTTCAATACGAAGATGGTGATAATTGCGGCGTCAGATGCGGTGAAGTGCAGGATGTTTCCGTCGACGTTCAAATCGACGGCGATGGCGTGGTTCACGACTTTGCCGCGCGGATCGATTTCAAATTTCAGAGACTTTTCATCCAAGTTTCTGGTGCAATTCTCGGCGAATAAGAATCAGCCGGTGACAATCAATGACCTGTATAACATTCGACAACAAGATGGAGAGTCACTGAAGGAATACATGGCACGGTACAGCGCTGCATCGGTTAAGGTAGAGGATGAAGAACCTCGAGCATGTGCTCTGGCATTCAAGAATGGTTTGTTGCCGGGAGGGTTGAACAGCAAGTTGACACGCAAGCCGGCACGCTCGATGGAAGAGATGCGTGCTTGCGCCAGCACTTATATCCTAGACGAAGAGGACGATGCTTTCAAACGAAAGCGCGCGAAACTGGAAAAAGGCGACACATCACCCAAGCGCGCGAAAAAAAATAGGAGTGGCGAAGATAAGGGGGATGGCAAGCAGCAGAGGCCAGATAAGGGGAAGGCGGTATTCAAACCGACCAAGGAGCAGTTGTATCCACGGCGCGATGATTATGAACAGTGCCGGCCTTGGCAATCTAAGTCTCATCGCCAGCGGGAGGAAACTGATATGGTGATGAACACAGGTTTATCGGATATGCTCCGAGAGGCGAGGGACGCAAATTTAGTGGATGAACCGGAGGCCCCAAAATATCAGCCACGGGACGCTAATCCCAAGAAGTGGTGTGAGTTTCATCGGTCCGCCGAGCACGATACGGACGACTGTTGGACTTTGCAGCTGGAGATTGATAAGTTGATTCGGGCGGGATATCAAGGAAATCGCCAAGGTCCGTGGCGCAATGGTGGCGATCAAAACAAAGCGCATAAGCGAGAGGAGGAGCGAGCGGACACTAAGGGCAAGAAAAAACAAGAATCAGCGGCTATCGCCACAAGAGGGGCTGATGACACTTTCGCTCAACACTCAGGACCGCCCGTCGGGACCATAAACACCATCGCCGGAGGATTTGGCGGCGGTGGCGACACATGCGGCGCGGAAACGCCATGTTCGTGCCGTTAATTTCGTTCATGAGGTCGCTTTTGGATTCGTGCATCCTGACATAACAATCTCGATGGCAGACTTTGAGGGGATAAAGCCTCATAAGGATGACCCAATCGTGGTGCAGTTAAGGATGAACAGTTTCAATGTTAGAAGAGTACTCCTGGATCAGGGGAGTTCGGCTGATATTATCTATGGTGATGCATTTGACAAGTTGGGACTAACTGACAATGATCTGACTCCATATGCAGGAACCTTGGTAGGTTTCGCGGGGGAGCAAGTAATGGTGCGAGGATACATTGACCTAGACACAATATTTGGGGAAGATGAGTGTGCCAGGGTTTTGAAGGTGAGATATCTAGTTCTCCAGGTGGTGGCATCTTACAATGTCATCATTGGGCGAAATACATTAAATCGCCTTTGTGCTGTAATTTCAACAGCCCACTTGGTGGTCAAGTATCCGCTAAGCAGTAGGAAGGTTGGAAAGCTGAAGGTAGACCAGAAGATGGCGAGGGAGTGTTACAATAATTGCCTTAACTTGTACGGCAAGAAGAGTGCGTTGGTCGGTCATAGGTGTTACGAAATTGAAGCTTCGGATGAAAATCTTGACCCACGGGGCGAAGGGCGAGTAAATAGGCCCACGCCAATTGAGGAAACGAAGGCGCTAAAGTTTGGCGATCGCACTTTGAAGATTGGGACCAGACTGACGGAAGAGCAGGAGACGCGCTTGACAAAGCTGCTTGGGGAGAACTTAGACTTGTTTGCTTGGAGCTGCAAAGACATGCCTGGACTTGATCCAAACTTCATCTGCCATCGATTAGCATTAAATCCAAGTGTCAAGCCAGTTTCACAACTCAGGAGGCGTTTGGGTGGCGACAAAGGGAAGGCGGTGCAACAGGAGGTTGACAAGTTGCTGGCGGCAGAGTTCATCAGGGAAGTGAAGTATCCGACGTGGTTGGCGAACGTCGTAATGGTGAAGAAGGCGAACGGGAAATGGCGAATGTGTGTAGATTACACAGATTTAAACAAAGCATGTCCAAAAGATTCGTATCCCCTTCCCAGCATCGATAGCCTTGTTGATGGTGCCTCGGGCAACGAACTGCTTAGCCTGATGGATGCTTATTCTGGCTACCATCAAATCCGCATGCACCCGGCAGACGAGGACAAAACGGCTTTCATGACCGCCAGAGTCAATTATTGCTATCGCACCATGCCGTTTGGACTAAAGAACGCTGGGGCGACCTACCAAAGATTGATGGATAGGGTTTTCGCTGGGCAGGTGGGAAGAAACATGGAGGTTTACGTTGATGATATGATTGTTAAATCAGTACGTGGTTTGGACCACCATCAAGACCTAGAGGAAGCATTTGGCGAGATAAGTGCAAGGCGATTCAGCAGATGAATGCTCTTTTGGTGTTCAGGGTGGCAAGTTTTTGGGATTCATGATCACATCCAGAGGAATAGAGATAAATCTGGATAAGTGCAAGGCGATTCAGCAGATGAAAAGCCCTTCTAATGTGAAAGAGGTCCAACGTTTGACAGGGCGAATAGCAGCGTTATCTCGGTTTCTTCCTAAGTCTGGTGACAAGTCTTTCCCTTTTTTCAAGTGCCTTCGCAAGAATGTTGAATTTGAGTGGACGGCGGAGTGTGAGGAAGCTTTTGTTCGCCTCAAGGAACTCCTATCCTCACCACCAATCTTGTCGAAACCAGTACAGGGGCACCCGCTGCACTTGTGAACTGTTGAGGCCAGTGAGCAGGAATTCTGAGGGTTCAATGGCGTTGGGGAGCATATTGTAATAGCTTGAAGAACCGCCCTCGGGGGCAGGAGCTTGCTCAATCCGGGCTGCTTCAGAAGTAATGGCGGCGCCAGGGCAGGATCTTTCCTCTTGATGAGGCGGGGAAGGCATGGAGTCCCCATCATTTGTTGGGGGTGGGCTAGGAGGAGCGTCCTGGCGGGGAGGAGACTGGTGGGATTCATTTTCTTTTCCTTTTCCCCCGGCGGGAGCATTAGATGACGTAGCAGCTGTTGTGGCATCAATGGTGGCGGACTCCCCAACAGTTAAAGGTTGGGAGATGTTGGCGGTCGTGTCGGCGGTTGGTGACTGATCAGCAGAGGTAGTTGCATCACCGGTGGAGGCAGCTGTGGCACCTACAGTAGCGGACTTGGCGGCGGCTGCGGAGGCCACGTCCGTGGTGGCAGGATTGGAGGCCGGGACAGTGGTTGTCTCGGTAGCTGTGGCGGCGGAGGCTTTTGCGACACTTTCGCCTTCGGACGCGGCGGCAGCGGAGGGCTGAGCGCCAGGGTTTGAAGTGTCGGCGACGGAGGAGGCTTTGACCAATTTTCTCCTCTTAGGGGCCTTGGCGCCCTCACTTTGGTTCTCGGCGCCGCCCCGTTTTTTCCCCTCGCCCTCGGCGTTGAACTTTGGGGAAAAGCGAGCCATTCTCCTCTCGCGAGCCTTCAGGAGCTCGGCGTTCGTGAAGTTCATATCTTCTGCAACAATACAAAAGAATCAGTGACAGCATAGGAAACAAGAAAGCAAATGTTAACAGTAAAAGTAAGCTATGGACAACCTAAGTATTTGGGAGTTCTTGAGAGGTCAGCGCCCTCAAGGACTGTTGTGCAGTCAAGGATGGGGAGTGGGGCGAGAAGATTAAGAAAGGCTTTGTCGTTGGCGGACAAAGATTCCTCTGAAGGATCGGTGATCCCATTGGGCTTCTCCGTCCAGTAAAGAGGGAAAAGGGCGGTCCCGTCCCTAAGGGTGAATGCTTCTGGGTAGGCGGGGTGAACCGCCACACGAAAGTACTTCCGCGCGAAAGAGGACTTCGCGTTACTTTTGTGGGGATGCAAGCACTTCCGGCCGGCCCTGGCCTTCAAGGAGATCCATCCTTTGTTTTTGATGGACTTGGGGTCAACATCGTAGAGGTAGAAGAAACTGGTGGGGGATGGGGCGATGCCAACAGCGGCGCATAAGATTTCAAAGCACCGAATGAAGGCCCAGGCGTTGGGGTGAAGTTGGCAGGGAGCCGCGTTGATGTCGCGGAGGACGGTTTGGACAAAGGGCGAGAAGGGAAGCCTGATTCCAAGCTCACTAAACATGTATTCATACGCAAAGAAAAAATGGGATCTCTTTACGTCGTCGTCTGGCTTATGAAGTCAGGGGCGATCCCCAGGACTGCAAATCCAGATCCTGAGTTTGGCGTTAAACTCATCGTCATTAGACAAACCACCCAGGGAGTTCACGAACTGCACAATGAGGTCGCTACTCTGGAAAATAGAAGGTTGGTCTATAGCCTCATGTTTGGGGGCTACTTGGACTGGAAGGGGCAGAGTAGCGTAGGTTTTTAGTCGGTAAGGAGGGATCTCCGGGACCTCTAAACGGAGGCCGCCGGCGGCGGTGGCGTCAGGGTCGCTTCCGGAGGAGGAAGAGGGATGATTAGGGGAGGTAGGGTTTGAAGCCATTTTTAGAAGACAGTGAAGTGAAAGAAAGGAAAAGATGAGTATGTGTATGATGCAAAGATAAGGACAGTGGGACTCACCGGAGTAGGAGGTAAAGAGTGGGTAGCGGAAAGGGTGATAAGCGACGGCTCCGGAACGGAAGTGGGCAGAGGGAGTTTGGTAAGCGATTAAGGAAGTAAAGAGAGGTCGCGGAAAGGGATGATTGTGGGGAAGAAGGGTTTTTATAGGAGAGGGGGGGAAGCTGGAAGGGTGACGCGTGTTGGACGTGTGTGGAAGGTTGGAAGTCATGATGGTTTTGGGAAGGTGGGTCGCGTGCAATGGGGAGTTACTGCGCACGATGGGACGGTTATGAAAAGTGAAGTGACGGTTCCGGAGAAAGAGGGAAATTGATGTAACTGACACATCACGTGGGGCAGTCACGTGGGGCAGTTAGGGATTTGAAAGGATTTTAAAACAAGGGAAAGCGCGAAAGGCCTCGCCACTATAAAAACCAAACACCATCGCGTGCTACCCTTCCCGCCGGCGAACGATCATACACCTGCTCCAACTAATCGCCAGTACGAAGTGATCGCTCTCGCCGCTTGTGGACTTGTGGGCTTGCCGGCTCGGGTTGCTCGCCAAGTCAGTACTTGTGGACTTGTGGACTTGCCGGCTCGGGTTGCTCGCCAAGTCAGTGGACGGGGTAACTGAGAATGCTAGTTTCTTTTTGCTCATGCCATGTTGGCAATATAGTTTACTTCTCTTTTCTCAGGCCATGTTGGCAGCGTAGATTCCGGCGTACTGTAGGACGTATGTAAAAGCATTTAAAAGACACACTTAGCTCTCATGCTTCGAGCTCGGTGTCTTGTGGACTAGTGGACTGGGCGAGCCCCTAGAGGGGCAACGCCCAGCATGTATCCCGCCCTGAGGCGGGACCCTGGCCTTAAATTGGGCCTCGATCTCGGGGGCCCAATTGGCCCAATAGGTAGTACCCAAGCTCTATAAATAGGAGGTAGTTATCAGTTGTAAGGGACTTTTTTGGCTCATTTGGTGAAATCATACATGAAATTCAGCATTCTCTCTCTCATTCTCATTCTCTCTTAGCACAATCTCTCTACCTCTAGGTACTATACCTCTCTTCAATGTTCATTCCAAGAACACTTTTTGTCCTTACCACTTGAGCTAACATTCGAAGACTTTATATGTCCTTAGTGTCAATACACTAACATCATAACACCAACAAATCATACATAGTTATGGATTACTAGGTTCTTTTACAAAGGTGACAAGAGTTCAAACATTGACTTGAGTGTGTATGGAAAAATATTTATTGAGAGGTAAACTCATTTCAATGATCTTACACCTCAAAAGAGACTCATCACTGGTTGTTGGCTAATTAAATACCTTTGGTGCATACCTTAAAGAAAAAGACTAACACCCCAATCAACAATGCGTATGTTCAGAAGTATTATTTAAATATTTAATTTTTTCAGACCCTTATTTAAAAAATACATATATATATATATATAGATAAAGTTGTCGGCGGTACTGGGTGGCATTCAGCAAACTGCCTCAGATGGGCCAATATATTTAGCCATATTTTAAAATTGAATCAAAATTAGTTAAATTATTTTTGGCAACTAGCTATAACGTTGTGCAGGCCCCTAGGAAACTGAAAAATCTCGCAAAATAATCCCAACATGGTGAGTAAATAATTTTAGTATGAAACCTATAGGTAAGCTATGAGAGTTATTGACAATTGGATCTTCAATCCTTGTAGTGAGTAATCTAAATCTCTGTTGACTGCATAATTATTTTGAGCGATATGATATGATGTCTGCATTACGTTGGTGGATTCTTTGACGAGCATTATGCTCCCTTGAAAGATGATATTGAAAGGAAAACAATTGCAAGACATCCCGAAATTGGAACATTTATTCAACACTCAAGCTTGTAGTTTGTGGTAATTTTTTACGATCACAAATTGTGAAGTTTAAATAAAAAAAAACATCAAACACATTTTCGGTTGTTTGAAACCTTCACTAAGTACTCGTAAATTTTCATGTCCGAACAGTTTGTGATAGTTTAAAATCGCTATAAATACGTTTTATGATTTTTTAAAATTCTTCAATTCTGGTAACAAATGTCATAAACTGCATAATCTACTAAAAATGGGGTATCTGACTAACCCGAGGCATATTAAAATGCAAAATTAGGCTAATCATATAATAAGCACTACGTCTATGTGTCTTGGTCAGCCTTATAATTATACCTAACCCCTTTCATTAGGCAATAAAATACGCAAGGGAGCACCGGGTCCTACATAGTGTCTTGCTTCCTTTTCTACTTTCTTTCTCTCTTTATTTAGTTATTCACATGAAACTTTTTTAGTATTTATTTGACTCTTGTAAATTGCCCCAAGACTTCTACAATAATCCACGTTCTAGACTTCTAGTGGAAGGTGGAAAAATGGAAAGGGAAAAAAATTAATCAAAAGTAATCATTGGAGAAGGAGCTGTCATCCATGAACGTTAACGCTCTGTTTGGTAGAGAAGAGAGAGATAGAGAAGAGATAGAGAAGAGAGAGTAGAGAAGAGAGAAGTTGAGTATAGAGAAATATGTGAGAAATAGAGTAGATTTAGAGGTTGTTTGGTATGGTAGAAATAGAGGAGAGAGAGATGAAAAATATTAATGTGGAAGAGAGAGAAAAAAATTAACTTTTGAATAAAAAAATATTTTTTTATCTGAAAAGTGGACTTTAGTGGGTCAGAAGCATATAGTGGCGGTTTAGAACCGCCACTAAATGCAGAGAACAAGAAAAAAAAATGAGCTGGCCCCCAATCTCTTCGCAAAACGCGAAGACTACAAAAAGCCATCAAAACTCACCCTTTATCTCTCTCTTCTCTACAGTAATTGGTTACCAAACAAGGGTGCTTGGCCCATCTCTCCTCTATCTCTCTCCCTTCCATCTCTCTCTTCTAAATCACCTCAAACAAACAGACTGTAAGAGAACCATTTCGATTCCTCACTAGAATGAAACCACGTATATTCTTTTTCAATTGCTGAGGAAAATCATATTCACCCGGAAATTGATGCTACCATGAGCATTAACAATATTACCAGTATCTAAGCTCGTGCTTTGCACGGTTAATGTTCTATTAAAAGATTAAAAATTAATATATATTATTGTATGATTTTGAAATATTAATATAAATCAAAAAATCATTTGTATTAAAGCAACTTATCCAGTGTAAAAAAAATATAATTTTTTATATATTTTGTGGACATAAACAATGAAATATATCAATCAAGAAGTCTATTTTTGTGAGATGTGAGAGTATCAAATCGTGAGTGTATAATCATAAATGAGTGGTTTAGATTTAATATCATTTAAAATTATTTTGATGTAAAATGTTCCTCCCCGTGGGAGCTTTTTCAAATTATAATTTAAACATAAATAAATATATACTATATATATATATATTCTAATTTTTGTATGACATATTATGAAAAAGACTATAAATATCTCTCTTGGAGCTTTTCTACTTGGACGATTCTCACTTAGGATCTTATATATTTTCCAAGTAGTAAAATAGTATAAATCATTGTGCTTAATTTGCAAGAGATGTGCTTAATTTGGATACATCGTGGAGTCTTCCTCACCAAAACATGCTCTAACCAGTTCTGCTGCTTCTTCCTAATGATCTTCGATAGCATTATGTTATTATGTTAAGACTTAAGAGTTCAGTTTTCCAATCACACTAAACAAAAAGGAATTATATATTTTCATTGGAATTCCTTTTTTTATCCAGTTTTTTATTCTTCTTAAAATATAAAAATTATATTAGTTATAGCATGATATTTTTTAATTTCTTAAACCTCGTTGCTCTCGTGGGTGTTTATAATATATATTACTCCCCGTGAAAGTATTTTCACTATCCAATGCACCCATTGAGAAATTTGTTAATCACTATATTTGTTAATCACTTTATGAGGAATTGTGGGATTGCAGTTCATAAGCCTCCATCTCATAAAAACAAAATAGCATGAAACAATAAAAGCCCTCCCTTTGTTAAATGTTTTGCAAATAAACCTGAGTTATAAAGCAACACGATGAAGTAGCCATTTAAGCTTGTAAATGCTTTCACTCTAATGAGTTAAAATGAAATCTTTGGCAATGTTTCTCGCCGCCATCTAAAAAAGAGAATTGGATGAATAAAAATGTTCATACAAACCAGATCTTTCTTTCTCTGATCCAATTCTTTTAGCATAGTCGATTTTCATGCTTCAAGTGATAAACTCCAAACCACAAAATATATTGCAAGCCACAAAAAAGAACAAACAGCATACACTAATTAGTATTCTAGATAAATGATGAAACATATGGCCAGATTCTAGAACTTTAAAAAAGCTCATGTATTTTAAAAAGTACAAGCATTCAAGTAGAGAGGAAGAACTTGAAGGACTCTATGTGTCATTTAGTACTCAACAACAAAGACAAAGATAGATGAAAGATTATTCATACTAAAACTATACTTAGTGTAGTTCAAATATGAAATCAGTAATTAATTACAATATAAGCATAGATGAAACAGAAAAACCAAGATACAATAGTTTCCTACTACTGCTGAGCTTGACAATGAATTCCAGTGATATGCAAGTAAAAAAATATCAGAATCTAAAAAAAGGGGAATTGATTTGACCAGAATTCATTAGTATATAATTCTTTCTTGTGCATTCACACACCCAATTTCCAAAGACAATCATAACTAACCATTAGTGTTACTTCAAAATCATAAAAAACTAAGCCATCAAAATGTTAAAATAAAACCTTTTCTAATGTTACAGATATCAGTGTATCAATTCAATATCTGCATAAGCATTACCTGCAGCCTCTTGATTCCTGGTACATGAAATTCAAAACAGTTCATGGGAACCTTTAAGATAACAATCCTCAACAATTACATGTTACGGTTCTCATTCATTATTATTTATATAAGCAAGAAGAGATATCTCATCATGAGACACCGAACATTCTCTGCATTGAACTAAAACCACAAAGCGTTCAACAAAAAGCTGGACATGCAATTCAGAGACAACAAATCTACAAACCAACAGATTGTTTGATAAATGAGCAAACATAAGCTCACTACAAAATACTTAGAAAAAAAATCCTCACAGCGAAGTTGTTCCAAGAAACGTGATCTCAAAATTCTATTATTCTAGTGGAGCTTCCAATTCCCTCTCTATCTCGGCTCTGACATTTCCTCTCCCAATAGCATTTCATATGAACCTAGCAACATAAACTTGTTGAGAAAAGGAAAAATAAAAGTTTATGCTCAACCACTTTTGTGATTCTTCAGCTGGCAGCATAGTAGAGTCAGTGGTGTCAACATGCTGCACTAACTGAAGATGAAAAATCATATTAGATAGGAAATAATCTACATGACCATAATCATTGAAGCAAAAGAGACATATTCAATAATTGAAGAGCTAATAAAATACCATTGCTTTCAGATCTAATTCTTTCACCCAAAAGCATCTCTCTTCCAAATGCTTATGTTTCTATCAGTTGATCCACTACACAATCCAAATAGAAACAGAAAAAAGAAGAAATTGTAAAACCCCTAATAGAAGATACATATTGAGTATAGTCAAGACGATAAAGAATAGTCAATTCTGCACAATCCAGATGCAGATTGAGTAAAGTAAATTCTGTCTCATAACTTGGGACAATATACAACTACCCTCCTAACCATTTCTAATTCACTAAAAAACACTCTTGAGAGATCATTTAAGGAGTTCTTTTTTTGTGAAGATATGTTATATATTTACCGTTTATAAGCCAAGAATTATACATATAAGCAATGATGACCCTAGTTTAGTAGTGTTTTTAGGGTCATTTCTTAGTTTGTTTTGAGTCTTTTTGTTGAGTCTCATGTAGTGTTTCATGCATTCTCATGCATTTTTATCTTTATTTGTGTTTCTACTTTGTTTTTGTAATTTCATAGTTTTATAGGGACCTTTCATGCATTTTAAGTAAGTTTAAGACTTGCATATCTTTTCTACTTGAATTGAGGGCCTTTTGTGCTAATAAACTCTTGGAAATCCTAGATATTTTCCTTGCTTTGTTCCCAAGCAGCTAGGTCTGAAAATTGATGAAGAAAGAAGGTCAAAAGGCTTGGAAAATTGAAGGGATGCTTAAAGGGAAGTTAAGAAGAAGGTCAAGAGGCTTTCTAGCATGTAGAGAGCGCTCAGGCGCTCGTGTTGAGCGCTTGAGCGCCAATTGGATCGATGTTTACATGATGCTAGAAAGGAATTGGCGCCTGAGCGCTCCTGATTGAGCGCCTGAGCGCCAATTACCTCCAGAGAGCTTGTTTTGGCTTGGAATTGGCGCTCAGGCGTGCTTAATTGGCGCCTGAGCGCCCAGACTCGACCTGTTTGCCTATAAATAGGTTTTTTGTCATTTCTTTTGTAACTTTTGTCATTTATATACATTCCTAAATAAGTTAGAAGTAGGGTTAGGCTCTGGAGCTTGAGGAGAAGCATTCTCCAAGTCCATGTTCCAGGTTTTATCCTTCTTTTCTTGTATGGATTCTATAGCCATGCTTGGCTAAAACCCCTTTTGCTTTGGGTTCTTTGTAAGACTTTGAATGTTTTAGCTATCAATCCTTTTCTATTCATGATGTTCTGAGTAAACCCTTGAATCTCACTTCTATGCTTTATCTTTCAAGCTTGAATGCATGCTAGCTTCTTACTTTTCTATAATCATAACGATAGTTTGTTATAGAATTGGGACTTGTTGTGAGATTACTCCTTCTATACTTGCTACTAGGAATAGAGGAAGGGTTGGGGTTTGTTGGCCTGATTTGTATGCTTAGTGCTTCTAGCAAATGTTTAGGTTATCAAGGAATTGAACCTATCTTTTGATTAGGAAGGGTTTTCTTTGCGAGGCATCGAAAGATAACTATCTAGGCTAGAACATCAAGGAGAGACTCGGGATTAATTGAATAGGAAGGTTTGCTAAAACTGAAGTAGTTGAACAAGAACCCAAGGCAATCTCATCTCTGTTTTTCAATCGCTTTATTACTTGATTACTTGTCTTTTTGCAAACTCAAGAAACAACCAATTATTAAAACTGAATTTTACTTGCCTTTCAACCTTGAACTTGAATCTTAAACTGAATTCACATTCCAATTCCCTGTGGTTCGATAAATTAAAACCGGGTAGATTCTGTACACTTGCAGAAGAACCAACAAGTTTTTGGCGCCGTTGCCGGGGAATTGTTTGTGGTTTTTGGTTTAAGTTTTTAGTTTGTGGTTTTATTTTTTGTTTTTATCTTTGTCTAGAATTGGTGCTACTAATCTTTCTCTGTTTGAGTGTCACATTTAGAGGTCTCTTGAGAGAGACACCGTCATGGGTGGCCATATGACGGAGGAGGAGATGCAAGCCCATATCGAGTCAAGAATCCAAGAGGGGATCACCCTCCGATTATGTGAACAAGAAGTTGAGAATGCCAACCGGTCTCTTCGGGAACTCACTTCGGCTACCATGAGTTATGACTATCCCGGGAGCATTGTCTTTTCGGAGGGAGTGGGAAACTTTAAGTTGAGACCGGCATTCATCAACTTGGTGAGCCAAAACCAATATGGTGGAGGTACTTTGGAAGATCCACATGCTCACATGGAGAGGTTCATCCGGAATTGCAACACTTACCGGGTGAACAATGTTCCGACGGATGCAATTCGGTTGAGCTTGTTTCCATTTTCTTTGAAGGACACCGCTGAGGAATGGCTGAATTCACAATCTCAAGGGAGTATCACTACTTGGGAAGACCTAGCAGAAAAATTCACAACAAGGTTCTTCCCAAGAGCTCTTTTGAGGAAGCTGAAAAAAGACATTATGAATTTTGTGCAAACCACTGAGGAAAATATCTATGAAGCTTGGGAGCGCTTCAAGAAGCTATTGAGGAAATGTCCTCAACACAATGTCACCCAAGCTGAATTGGTTGCAACATTTTATGATGGTCTACAATACTCTTGGAGGTTTGGCCTAGATGCGGCTTCAAATGGCGAGTTCAACCACGAGCGGGGTATGACTTAATAGAAAAGATGGCAGCGAGAGCCATGAACTCTGAAAATGATCGCCAAACCCGAAGGAGTAAGTTTGAAGTGGAAGCTTACGACAAGCTCTTGGCCTCCAACAAGCAACTCACCGAACAAGTGGCGGAGATTCGAATGCATATTAAGGAGACCAAGGCTGTTGGTGCAAGAATGACTTGTGTGGAGTGCAAGTCTTGTGGTGGACCTCATGTTAGTAACTTGTGTACTGTCAATGCTGAGAGCAATGAAGCCAAAGCTATAGCTCAAGGAAGCATAGTTCCATCCTCAAATCATGAACCTCTTGTCCAAACACAAGTTGTTGGAAAGGTGAATTGCAAGAGGAGTTTAGAGGAGCTATTGGAGAGCTGCATCAACCGCATGAACAACAACCATAGGAACCAAGAGGCGGCTATCAAGAACTTGGAGAACCAACTTGGCCAGCTAGCCAAGCAAATTGCCGAAAGGCCTCAAGGTAAATTTCCTTCCGATACTATCCCCAATCCCGAACAAGAAAATTCTGCTGTTGTTACCACTAGGAGTGGGAGAGTGTTACATGAGTTAAAAAAGAAAGTAGAGGGAGAAAAAAGTGAGAGGATAGTTGAGGAGGAAAGGAGTGTTCCTATTAAAACTAGAGTGATGAATGATCCTATTCCTGAGCTTAGCAAAGTTCCATTTCCTAAAGCATTGGCTAAAAAGAATTTGGATAAAAAGTTTTCAAAATTTATGGATGTTTTTAAGAAACTCCATATCGATATCCCTTTTTCTGATGCTTTGGAGCAAATGCCTATCTATGCTAAGTTCATGAAGGACATTTTAAGTAAGAGAAGGAAGTTGAGTGAGGTTGATGAAACTATCATGATGACCGAGGAGTGTAGTGCCATTTTGCAAAGAAAAATGCCTAAGAAGAGAAGGGATCCTGGGAGTTTTACTATCCCAGTGGAGATTGAGGGGTTAACTGTTGTTGAAGCCTTGTGTGATTTGGGAGCGAGCATCAACTTGATGCCGCTTAGCATGTTTAGAAGGCTGAACTTAGGAGAGGTCACCCCGACCATGCTCTCCTTACAAATGGCGGACCGATCCCTAAAAACACCTTATGGGATCATTGAAGATGTTATGGTAAAGGTGGATAAGTATGTGTTCCCAGTTGATTTTGTGGTGTTGGACATGGAAGAGGATGCAAAGATTCCTCTCATTCTAGGCCGACCCTTCTTAGCCACTGGTAGGGCTAAAATTGATGTTGATAAGGGTCAGCTTATTCTCAGAGTTGGTGAGGACAAGGTAAGATTTTCGGTTTTCAATCCTAATTTGCAAACTAACATTAATGATGGTTTTGTTTGTGATATGATCAAAAGCTTGTCCAGGTCTTCAAAGGAGACCCCCAAGGTAAGTGAAAAAGATGTTGAGCTTAATAAAGCTCTCATCAAGCTTGTTACTGAAAACAAGTATGGGGGGTCTAAAGATGAGAATTTCCAAGCCCACATCGCCCGGTTCACACAAGCTAGTCACCTTGTTAAGATGGAAGGTGTGACTAGTGATGAGCTCAAGATTAAGCTCTTCCCTCACTCTTTGAAGGGGGGAGCAAGGATTTGGTACGATGGTTTAGATGATACCCTCTCTTGGGAGGAGTTGTTCCAAAAGTTTTGTGCAAGGTTCCTACCTTGTACATATGGAAGGAAGATTGATGGTAAGGAATTTCCTTCCTAACACTAAAGGAAGGAGAGTCCACCTAGGACTATAACTTAGGGCTGCTTGGGAGACAACCCAAGTTCTGTTTTATTTTTCTTGTTTGTTTGTTGCATTTTGCAGGGAATGAGAGCCTGAATTCTGGAGTAAGAGGTGTGTCTAAGGCCTCCATGGTAACTTGTAAAGGAGGTCGACTCTTTCCCTTAGTTTAGCTCATGCATTTTTGCATATTTTTCTTTGTAGAACTTTTTTTTTCTGTTTGATCATGCATTGTAAGTTAGAGTCGTTTTTGGGGTCTTTACTTCCCTATACTCACATGTTTTTTCCCTTAGTTATGCTCTCTAACTTGTGCTGGTTTTAGAAAATGTTTTTTGTGAATACTTGTGTTTTCTTTTGGGGATGAGTGATTGCATGCTTTGGGGAAGAGAGGAGGAGACTTCGGTCTTCCGAGTGTTTCTTAAGGATAGAGTTGATGTGAGTCCATAAGGGTCCATCTTTGACCCTTCACCATATAATTTCCCTGGAGGATCCTGTCTCACTCGTACTTCTTGGTTCTGTATTGATTTCACTCTTTGCATGCTTTGTGATACTTGCACAATTCTTGAGACTTGTAGGTTTTTGAGCTTCAGAGTTGTTGGTTTGAACATTGTCCTTAGTTGTCCCATTTGAGCCTTATTGGAGAATTTGTTGTAGCCAAGTGATTGGGACGGATGTTTGGTTGGATTTTGGGGAGTGTTTGTCCTTGCATTGTGTTGGAGCTAGTAATTTAAGTTGGAAATGTCTCTTGCCCAAAGTGTAAAAAAAAAAAAGAAGAAGAAAAAGAAAAATAAAGGAAAAAAGAGACTCCTAATCAAGTTGGAGTTGCAAAAAGAAAAAAAAATAGAAGAAAAGAAAGTTGAAAAAGGGGTCAAGAGACTTGTGCTTAAAATTTTTGTTGTTGAAAGCTCCGGGGTTACTAATAGGACCACACTCAAGATGCTTGAAGCTCTAGCCTTCCTTAGGGACCAACCACCTTGTACTTCACCAAGCCAACATTTCAACCCTTTGAAGTCTCATTGAATTTGTGCATGTTTGATCTCTGTTGCTCTTGAGTGAATGATATCCAGAACCTATGAACTACTTGTGAGCTCAGTGCACTTAATATATATCTCATCCTAGGAATTTTAGATCTATATGCTTCTCATGATGGACTCTACACTCTCCTTTGTCTAAAAGTTGCATGAAGTGGATTGTTGTGTCTTTCTTTTGGAACCAGCTGTAGTGGCTAAATCCCCCGGTTTTGTAATAAGTATTCGTTGTTGGGCACTTGTTTTGGGAGCATTTCTTGCGCTTGAGGGCAAGCGAGTGTTTTTTACGCTCGAGGGCGAGCTGTCGTTGAGTATAGTGGTGTGATGACCCTAGTTTAGTAGTGTTTTTAGGGTCATTTCTTAGTTTGTTTTGAGTCTTTTTGTTGAGTCTCATGTAGTGTTTCATGCATTCTCATGCATTTTTATCTTTATTTGTGTTTCTACTTTGTTTTTGTAATTTCATAGTTTTATAGGGACCTTTCATGCATTTTAAGTAAGTTTAAGACTTGCATATCTTTTCTACTTGAATTGAGGGTCTTTTGTGCTAATAAACTCTTGGAAATCCTAGATATTTTCCTTGCTTTGTTCCCAAGCAGCTAGGTCTGAAAACTGATGAAGAAAGAAGGTCAAAAGGCTTGGAAAATTGAAGGGATGCTTAAAGGGAAGTTAAGAAGAAGGTCAAGAGGCTTTCTAGCATGTAGAGAGCGCTCAGGCGCTCGTGTTGAGCGCTTGAGCGCCAATTGGATCGATGTTTACATGATGCTAGAAAGGAATTGGCGCCTGAGCGCTCCTGATTGAGCGCCTGAGCGCCAATTACCTCCAGAGAGCTTGTTTTGGCTTGGAATTGGCGCTCAGGCGTGCTTAATTGGCGCCTGAGCGCCCAGACTCGACCTGTTTGCCTATAAATAGGTTTTTTGTCATTTCTTTTGTAACTTTTGTCATTTATATACATTCCTAAATAAGTTAGAAGTAGGGTTAGGCTCTGTAGCTTGAGGAGAAGCATTCTCCAAGTCCATGTTCCAGGCTTTATCCTTCTTTTCTTGTATGGATTCTATAGCCATGCTTGGCTAAAACCCCTTTTGCTTTGGGTTCTTTGTAAGACTTTGAATGTTTTAGCTATCAATCATTTTCTATTCATGATGTTCTGAGTAAACCCTTGAATCTCACTTCTATGCTTTATCTTTCAAGCTTGAATGCATGCTAGCTTCTTACTTTTCTATAATCATAACGATAGTTTGTTATAGAATTGGGACTTGTTGTGAGATTACTCCTTCTATACTTGCTACTAGGAATAGAGGAAGGGTTGGGGTTTGTTGGCCTGATTTGTATGCTTAGTGCTTCTAGCAAATGTTTAGGTTATCAAGGAATTGAACCTATCTTTTGATTAGGAAGGGTTTTCTTTGCGAGGCATCGAAAGATAACTATCTAGGCTAGAACATCAAGGAGAGACTCGGGATTAATTGAATAGGAAGGTTTGCTAAAACTGAAGTAGTTGAACAAGAACCCAAGGCAATCTCATCTCTGTTTTTCAATCGCTTTATTACTTGATTACTTGTCTTTTTGCAAACTCAAGAAACAACCAATTATTAAAACTGAATTTTACTTGCCTTTCAACCTTGAACTTGAATCTTAAACTGAATTCACATTCCAATTCCCTGTGGTTCGATAAATTAAAACCGGGTAGATTATGTACACTTGCAGAAGAACCAACAAGCAACATGAGTCTTCAATGTTCATTTCAACTTGTTAAAGGTTATGGTCAAGAATCAGTACCTTACAGAAGTCCTCTGTTGTATGATGAGCAACATCCTCCTCAAGAGACTTCTTATGAAGAGCATGATAAGCCTTTCTCGTAGCAAACAATGTCTCAGAGGACCTAGTGCAGGCTCCCAACACCTGATTGCTTGAAGTCCATCTCTCAGTTGCTTCGTTTGCCAAAAATGCATCACGTTTAGCGGAATCAAGGGCCCAAACGTGAACCAGCCTCTAGTGAGGAGAAAATTCATAGTGCATATCAGTTTTATACACTCAAAATAATATGCATTTAGTGATATAATCAGTTCTCATTTCGAAACAATTTGACATCATGTCACACAGTTAATCAACTTATTAAGTCTTCTTGGCTAGTTGGCCCTTAAGCTAGGTTTTAACTATACCAATGTATTTAAATTTCAATTAACCATGACTTAGGCTTTAAGACAAAATCAGTGTGATATGTTGCACAATCAATTAAATATTGCACATTTAGGCATGTACAGGTACATTAAACAGGTATCAACAACAACTACAATAAAGGCCTTTACCAATCAGTTGGGTTTGATTATGAGGATCTAAACAATGATGTGACTCATTTTACAAATCATGTCTAAAGACATACCATCTTGGTTTGGTTTTAGATCTTTCATAACTATTTGACCTACACTTTTATGCACCTCAAAGTCACTGGTCAGCTCTTTGTCCAAGGCCTTGAGAAGATCTTCTCCATAAGTTTTAGCATAAGTTTCCCTGATAGGCTTCCTTTGAGCAGCATTCCGATGACCCAAGATCGATATGATCAGATCCTCATTAGTTCCCCATCCTGCAATTACATTAGAATATTTGATTCACTTCAAAATTCTAACAAATGGAACCAGGAAATGTGTTAAGCGTTGAAAAGAAAGATCACACAACACAAAGCAAACCTGCACAAAGTTGAGCATTTCTATAATTTAAAGTTACAATGACCGTGAAAACATTGTGGTCATTGAAAACTATTGAAGATCACATTACCATATTTTGGCACCCTTGTACTTGCTGCATGGTTCCACAAATAGCTTTGGTAACTATGTACATACCTAAAAACATAGAAGCAATGGAATTATAAGATGAAGAAGATCAATATTATCCTTCAAATAAATAATCTCAAATAACATCTCTATTTGTTTTTGTTAGCACACTTAACTTTGCACATCACAGTAAAAGATCACCAGATAGACAGCCTATAAAGACCACTAAGAAACTTCATATGAATTTCTTTCGTTTTTTCCTAGCTTTCAAATTTTATTTATTCATTTGTGTGTGGACTTCACTGTTTTGTATTAAAACACTAAAACATTTCATCATAAAGCAAAATAACCTAATGTAAGCAAGCTCAATGAATTTAATGTGAACTCAGATATGTACCAAGATTTCAAATAAAACACTACTTTGCGCACTCTAATTGCTTTGTCGATCTCCAAGTTGACCTATGAACACAAAATATGATAAAAAAACAAACGAACACAAAGAAATCATGTAAGTAATTATTCTGGCCAACCGAAAGAGAAGATGAGACCAAAATAGGGTAAAATTAAAAAAATGGTGCAATGAAAAAAAAGGAAAGCTAGACAATGTTGGTGAAAGAAAAAGCAGCAAAAATGAATCTGAATGATGATTAATGTAAAGTAAAGTACAAAACCAGCAATGAACTGGCCTGAGAACCAATGACAGTAAATCTAATGGAGACAGTAGCTTCATGAAATTGCACGATTCTTATAGCTAGTTTTAAGCAACACTTAGACCATTGAAGATAATCAAAATAAGGATGCTCCAGTAATCAAACAGAAACTCACCTCAAACAGAGCCTGAGCTTTCCTCTCTTCATGTTTTTTCTCCTCCTTTAGATATATCATCTTTGATCTCTCAGTCTTGAGATATACAGATCTTCAGGCTGCCCAAGCGAAGGCAAGATGATTAGCATTAGACAAAGCTAACTATAGTTATGAGTTACATCAAGGGAATTTAGCTGATATGAATATGACCAGACTAAATAAAACTATACTTAAGACCAGAAGTCCAAACATCTTGTGTCAGGGAAGGAAATAATAATACAAACCCCTCATTTCAACAAAACCCAGATTTAGGAAGCATGAACCGACCATATCTGATGGAGCTCAAAGTTCCATGTTCGTGATCCATGAAAAGGCTAGAGATCCGTCCATATCACATGTAAGAGTTCATCGATGTGCAATGTTCTGTCAAAATGCTTTCAATCTGTGCATCTCGATCCGATGGAAAAGCCCTGCAAAATTTATAGGAAAAAACCAAGGTTTTACTAAGAATGCCAAATTACATAATAAAGCATGACAAAACATCATGGTGAGGAATTAACAGGATCACACAGTCC
This sequence comes from Lotus japonicus, assembly GCF_012489685.1. NCBI lineage: Eukaryota > Viridiplantae > Streptophyta > Magnoliopsida > Fabales > Fabaceae > Lotus > Lotus japonicus. The sequence continues at coordinate 6,142,426 of NC_080045.1, read as the reverse complement.
CGACTTGCAATACCCTCTTCAAGTGAATTCTGGATTCTCCATATGTTAGCATCTTCACCTATCAAGCTCTGCAAACACAACCCTATATATCAGTCAAGTCGGCACTTTTTCCAACATCATGATTCTGAGAGACAAAATACCTCATACCTGGTGTTTTTCCAACATCTTTGTTAACTGACTAAATATAATAAAAATTTAGATTTGATAATAAAAACATAACTGTCTTTCGAAGAGAATAAGATAGAAAAATATAGATCCATACCTCCAAACTCCAGGCCCCAGATAGAAATCAAAAGCTCTAAAATAAAAAATTCACAAAGAACCCTCAAAGCTTCTGTCTCAGCACAAGGTAATACCAATACCCTGAAAAATGAATGCAAAAACTAAACTCATTCACCATCGTTGCTAAAACTGCTGACAAAATCTGATTAGACATGCATATATAGAAAGACTCTTCACATATCACTTTACATGAAGATAACAGCAAAGATTCCACAAATTGAAATAGCTAGCTTCTTATATATTAAGACAAAATACAATACAATACAAAACCAGAAACTATAATCTAAATTCTAAAATATCATTCCCACTCTCTCTCTTGGTTCTGATATATGAAAACAAAGGAGAAGAAGAAGAACAACAAAAACGATTGAAAGAAGAAAATGGTCAAAGATAAATGAGCAAAAGGGAGGAGGAGGAGGAGAAGATCTTACCGATGGATTTTTCCGAAGCACCGAGGTTTGAAAGTTGATGTGTGTGGCTTCGAAACACAAGATGAAGGAGGCGTTGGCTGGAGGGTTTGCAAGTGGAGGAGGCGAGGCTTAGAGGCGGCGCAACGGAGGAACAATGGCACAGGGTGGGACGCGCGAGATCTGGACATCTGCAGAGGGAGAGAGAGAGAGAGAGAGAGCGGCTGGGAGTGAGAGAGGGAGAGTTTCGTTGCGGTGGCGGTGCAAGGAAGGTATGCACGGCCGTTGATGATCTAGCGCCACCGGTAGCAGAGAAGGAAGGTGAGGTGAATGCCGAAATTGAGGGGACAACAGAGAAGAGGGTAGAGTTTCGTTTCCGGAGCACGAAGAGGAAAATAATTTTGAGAGAGATCCAGAATTTGAAAACAAATATGGAGAGAGATAAAAGAGATTCAATTTGAATTTCAAAAGTTTCCAATTCCCCCAATTTGTCGAATTCGTGCTCCTTGACTTTACTGACAAACTGGGAGAAAACGGGGAAGGTTACAGCAGTTCTGTGGTTCTTGCAAGGAGAAAATGGGGAAGGAAAGTCAGCTTGTAAACTCAACTCTGAAAAGGGTGTGGGAGAAGGACTTGCTTGAAGATGACACGTGTAGAGTTGCTTAGAGAGTGTCACCTAGAATTTTTGTCGTCCTTAAGCACTTGTGCTTTGTATCTAGTATAGATACAGCTATAAATAGTTATTATAATAGCATTGAAGTTGAATTCATTTTTTTTAATCTTAATATAAGTGTTAACATCCACATATTTGGTCCCAACATATATTTAAAATAGCCTTAATTTTCAAACATCCTAATTGTCAAATGAAAACAAAATAAACAGGTTATAATAATCAAGCGTTCTTTTTCAGTAGAGTCGGATGATTTATTAATTTCAAGGGGGACTTGGTGGTTCTACATTCTGATGACAGTATGAGAATAGGCTAGCCATGACAATATGCATAGGATTCTTCATAGCAAGTAAATCAACTAATAAAATATTATGTGCATGACTTATTCATATTATTATGTATCAGTATTTTTTTTATATATAACTAAACTAGTTGACAAAGTAATAAATACTACCAAGACATTAAAGTACGTAATAATAGCATTACTACATATTATACCCATGCGTTGCACGGTTTTATATACAATATTTTTCAATATTATAGAAAAGTTATTGTAGTGTAATTATATAAATAATAATATTAAAATAATTTTTCATTATAAATAAAACTGAAAAAATATTTGTGTTGAGACGTCTAAATAAATAGTATTAGAGGTTTTTATGCATTAAGTTTCTTGTATTAGAGCGTTCTCTTTATGAACATAAAGGATATTACATAAATTTAATAATTAATGATTAATAGTACATTCAAGCGATTTTAACAACTTGGGTTAGAACATGTTCAATTGATTTATGTTATTTTTTGGGGTTTATTGTTATGGTTTCGGTTGTGGAGGAGTGTGAGAGTATTACTCCCCAAATGTTATTATATTATTTAATCATATCTTATCATTTAAGTTTTTTATTTTTTAACTAATAATAGGAAAAAACATTAAGTGAAGTTGAAATATTTTAAATCAAATAATAAGTTTTTAATTTAATTTATAGTAAAAAGTTATGCTTAAGTTATACTTTTATCATCAATCAAATAATTTTAACTTTTAAAATTATAATTTCATAAAATATTATTTAGTAAATTTAAATTTATTCATCTTTGATTATAAACTTACAATCATTTTTCTCTGTTATGATTTCTCGACTTATTTTAACTACTATCAAATAGATTAAAAAGAATTTTTAAAAAATCATTCTCAAATAACACACAAAAACATGCAAACGCCCGCGCGCACATGCCCTCGCGCACACACACACCTATATATATATATATATATATTTAATATTAAATAAGTTATAGAGATAATTTTTTAATTTTCAAATTATTTATCAATAAATATTATTTTTACGGTTAATTAATTTAATTCTTAATATTGTTTACATCTAAATATACTTCTTTGTTTTGTTTTAAAATTTCTAAATTTTTGTCTCAATTTATTATTAATAATTAAAATTCTAACAATTTTTAATTATTACTTAAGTAATTATTTTTTAAGAAACTTAAAAGTTGATAATTAATAGTGCACACTTGAATTTTTGCTAATGTATTTAATGCAAAACTCAAGTGTCTCAGACAGCTGAGCGAGAAAGTTTTCTCAGGACTTTCTCGTGGGAAGACAAACAAAGTAAATGTTACTACAAAGATCACCAAACCATCATCAATTTTTTCCTTGATCTTCGAAAATATCCGCAAAAAAGTAGTCCCTGCGCCTTAAACACATATTATTTGAGATGTCAGTGTTATATCTACCATATACAAATTTAAGTTTTGTTTGAAATTTTATAGTACCTAAAATGAAGACAAGAATCCCAAGGACGATAAAGTCTCCTCTTTCTCCGGAATAGGTAGTCCAGTAACGATACTCAACCCCTAAAGCACCGGATAATAATGTAGAACATCTGGTATTAAACATTAGATGAGGGTTTCACCAGGTTAGGAATAAATCACTAATCAAATCATATGTTCATGTATAAAAGAATAAGAGAGAGTGTGTGTAAGAGAGGGAAATTGAATTTTATTTTTGTAGTTAGTTAGTTTCAACTAATACAATCATCTTCTAATTCTTATTTAGTATATACAATCATCTTCTAATGCTTACACCAACCATAAGTGTTGTATAAACAAACATTGCTCATCTCCCATAAGTTGAGCCTAGAGAAACTACACACTATTCACTATTAATACATTATTCTTCAACTCATAAAAAGTAAAATATGTTTAAATAGAGAATCTGCAATGCCTTAACTTACCTATAGTGTATTCAAATACTCTGGTGACAGTTAGGTAACTTAGCATTCCCAGCACTCCAAAACATTCTTGAAGAGGCCCCAAGTAGTAAAACAAGTTCAATAAGGTAAGAGCAAGGCCCACTTTTAGGGAGTGAATAAGTTGCCATTTTTCATCTCGTACAATCGCCTTTTTACTACCACCCCAGGGAGCCAGAAATGCAGCCTATTTTACTTCTCTTGTAGACTCAATGTCCATGTCTAGATATAACGCAATGTTAGAAAACATAAGAGAAACATAGATTTTGAGAAACTAAATATATTATGTAATTGTGACATGAAATATTTTAAATCAAATTATAAGTTTTTAATATAATTTATAGTAAAAAGTTATGCTTAAGTTATACTTTTATCATCAATCAAATAATTTTAACTTTTAAAATTTTAATAAATTATAATTTTAATATCATAAAATATTATTTAGTAAATTTAAATTTATTCATCTCTGATTATAAATTTACAATCATTTTTCTCTGTTATGATTTCTCTACTTAATTTAACAACTATCAAATAGATTAAAAAGAACATTTAAAAAATCGTACTCAAATAATACACAAAGGCACGCGAACGCGCACGCTGTGCGCGCACGCGCACACACACACACACACACACACACACACATATATATATATATATATTTAATAGTAAATACCTTATAGAGACAATTTTTTAATATTCAAATTATTTTTTATTATTTATCAATAAATAATATTTTCACGGTTAATTAATTTAATTCTTAATATTGTTTACATCTAAATATACTTCTTTGTTTTGTTTTAAATTTCTAAATTTTTGTCTCAATTTATTATTAATAATTAAAATTCTAACAATTTTTAATTAATACTTAAGTAATTATATTTTAAGAAACTTAAAAGTTGATAATTAATAGTGCACACTTGAATTTTTGCTAATGTATTTAATGCAAAACTCACGTGTCTCTAACAAGTGAGCGAGAAGGTTTTCTCAGGACTTTCTCGTGGGAAGACAAACAAAGTAAATGTTACTACAAAGATCACCAAACCATCATCAATTTTTTCCTTGATCTTCGAAAATATCCGCAAAAAAGTAGTCCCTGCGCCTAAAACACATATTATTTGAGATGTCAGTGTTATATCTATCATATACAAATTTAAGTTTTGTTTGAAATTTTATAGTACCTAGAATGAAGACAAGAATCCCAAGGATGATAAAGCCTCCTCTTTCTCCGAAATAGATAGTCCAGTAACGATACCCAACCTCTAAAGCACCGACTAATAATGTAGAACATCTGGTATTTAAACATTTGATGAGGGTTTCCCCTGATTATGAATAAATCACTAATCAAATAATCATATATTCATGTATAAAAGAATAAGAGAGAGTGTGTGTAAGAGAGGGAAATTGAATTTTATTTTTGTGGTTAGTTAGTTTCAACTAATACAATCATCTTCTAATTCTTATTTAGTATATACAATCTTCTAATGCTTACACCAACCATAATGTTGTATAAACAAACATTGCTCATCTCCCATAAGTTGAGCCTAGAGCAACTACACCCAATTCACTATCAATACATTATTCTTCAACTCACAAAAAGTAAAATATGTTTAAATAGAGAATCTGCAATGCCTTAACTTACCTATAGTGTATTCAAATACTCTGGTGACAGTCAGGTAACATAGCATTCCCAGAACCTTCTTGAAGAGGCCCCAAGTAGTAAAACAAGCTCAATAAGGTAAGAGCAAGGCCCACTTTTAGGGAGTGAATAAGTTGCCATTTTTCATCTCGTACAATCGCCTTTTTACTACCACCCCAGGGAGCCTGAAATGTAGTCTATTTTACTTCTCTTGTAGACTAAATGCCCATGTCTAGATATAACGCAATGTTAGAAAACATAAGAGAAACATAGATTTTGAGAAACTGAATATATTATGTAATTGTGACATGAAATATTTTAAATCAAATAATAAGTTTTCAATATAATTTATAGTAAAAATTTATGCTTAAGTTATACTTTTATCATCAATCAAATAATTTTAACTTTTAAAATTGTAATAAATTATAATTTTAATATCATAAAATATTATTTAGTAAATTTAAATTTATTCATCTCCGATTATAAACTTACAATCATTTTTCTCTGTTATGATTTCTCGACTTAATTTAACTACTATCAAACAGATTAAAAAGAACATTTAAAAAATCGTTCTAAAATAATACACAAAGATGCGTGGCACGGTGTGCGCGCACGCGCACACACACACACACACATATATATATATATTTAATAGTCAATATCTTATAGAGACAATTTTTTAATTTTCAAATTATATTTTATTATTTATCAATAAATAATATTTTTACGGTTAATTAATTTAATTCTTAATATTGTTTACATCTAAATATACTTCTTTGTTTTGTTTTAAATTTCCAAATTTTTGTCTCAATTTATTATTAATAATTAAAATTCTAAAAATTTTTAATTAATACTTAAGTAATTATTTTTTAAGAAACTTAAAAGTTGATAATTAATAGTGCACACTTGAATTTTTGCTAATGTATTTAATGCAAAACCCAAGTGTCTCTAACAGGTGAGCGAGAAAGTTTTCTCAGGACTTTCTCGTGGGAAGACAAACAAAGTAAATGTTACTACAAAGATCACCAAACTATCATCAATTTTTTCCTTGATCTTCGAAAATATCCGCAAAAAAGTAGTCCCTGCGCCTAAAACACATATTATTTGAGATGTCAGTGTTATATCTACCATATACAGTTTAAGTTTTGTTTGAAATTTTATAGTACCTAGAATGAAGACAAGAATCCCAAGGATGATAAAGCCTCCTCTTTCTCCGAAATAGGTAGTCCAGTAACGATACCCAGCCTCTAAAGCACCGGCTAATAATGTAGAACATCCGGTATTTAAACATTTGATGAGGGTTTCACCTGGTTAGGAATAAATCACTAATCAAATCATATGTTCATGTATAAAAGAATAAGAGAGAGAGTGTGTGTAAGAGAGGGAAATTGAATTTTATTTTTGTGGTTAGTTAGTTTCAACTAATACAATCATCTTCTAATTCTTATTTAGTATATACAATCATCTTCTAATACTTACACCAACCATAAGAGTTGTATAAACAAACATTGCTCGTCTCCCATAAGTCGAGCCTAGAGCAACTACACATTATACACTATTAATACATTATTCTTCAACTCAAATATGTATAAATAGAGAATCTGCAATGCCTTAACTTACCTATAGTGTATTCAAATACTTCGGTGACAGTCAGGTAACTTAGCATTCCCAGCACTCCAAAACCTTCTTGAAGAGGCCCCAAGTAGTAAAACAAGCTCAATAAGGTAAGAGCAAGTCCCACTTTTAGGGAGTGAATAAGTTGCCAACTTTCATCTCGTACAATCGCATTTTTACTACCACTCCAGGGAGCCAGAAATGCAGTCTATTTAACTTCTCTTGTAGACTCAATTTTCATGTCTAGATATAACGCAATGTTAGGAAACATAGATTTTGAGAAACTGAATATATTATGTAATTGTGACTTGAAATATTTTAAATCAAATAATAAGTTTTTAATATAACTTATAGTAAAAAGTTATGCTTAAGTTACTTTTATCATCAATCAAATAATTTTAACTTTTAAAATTATAATAAATTATAATTTTAATATCATAAAATATTATTTAGTAAATTTAAATTTATTCATCTTTGATTATAAACTTCAATCATTTTTCTCTTTTATGATTTCTCAACTTATTTTAACTACTGTCAAATAGATTAAAAAGAATATTTAAAAAATCATTCTCAAACGCACACGCGCGTGCGCGCGCGCGCCCACACACACACACACATATATCTATATATATATATATATATATATATATATATATTTAATAGTAAATACCTTATAGAGGCAATTTTTTAATTTTCAAATTATTTTTATTATTTATCAATAAATATTATTTTTTCGGTTAATTAGTTTAATTCTTAATATTGTTTACATCTAAATATACTTCTTTGTTTTGTTTTAAAATTTCTAAATTTTTGTCTCAATTTATTATTAATAATTAAAATTCTAATAATTTTTAATTAATACTTAAGTAATTATTTTTTAAGAAACTTAAAAGTTGATAATTAATAGTGCACACTTGAATTTTTGCTAATGTTTTTAATGCAAAACTCAAGTGTGCTTTACATATATACTAGATATTATACCCGTGCGTTGCACGGGTTTACTTACAATATTTTTTGACATTATATAAAAAAATTATTATAATTTAACTAACTTAAAATTAAAATATTTTTAATTATAATTAAAAAAATGTGTTAAGTATTTTTAATTATTATAGAAATTTTTTATGGCAGATTGAGGTTATGTATTTGCTGTTGTTATTGACATTTTGGTTGTCGCCTGTGTTTTGAGTACTCTTTTTCCTTCCATAGGGTTTTTCCCACTGAGTTTTTCCTATGAATGTTTTAATGAGGCTCAGGCATAAGTTGTTTTAAGTACCAAAATGTTTAATGAATTGGCAAGGATGCAGGGGACATTCTTGTATTGATTTAGCCCCTATTTTTCATGAGAGGATTGTTCTCATGTACATCTATCTTTTAATAGTAATATAATTTCTTTTGTATAAATAATTAATACTACTCAGGTTTAACTATTAGCATAGAAATCATATGAATAATATGAAAAATAATTAATTTAATTTGAAATATTTAAATTTCTTAAGAAATATTAAGTAATAAATGTTTAATGTCATTAAATAAGTTTTGATATCATTTTTTATATTTTATACCTGGGAAATCATTTACTCTGACATATCAAGACCAAGAAGTGGTAACTTAAATAGCCTTTTTATAAAATAAAAAAAGCCTAAAATATTACCTTATGAATTTAATTTTTTTCAGCTTATTTGGTTTGCGAATGTATTCTCACAGCCAATAGCCATGATAATATTCCATTGTGGCTCTACGATCACGTTAAGGGAATACGACAGACCTCACACAACAAACATTTATTCAACTTTGGCCATTATTATTTTTCTCTATTATGCTTTCTCGAGTAATTTTTACTAATATATCATAGATATATTTTTTTTAATAATGCATATACATGTTATAGTTAATATTAAAAACCTTTTAGCGCCATTTGTTTTTCAATTTTTAATTTTTTTATCCATATTATTTATTATCAAATTATTTTTATTTTAAATATTTTTCAAATGCAAAACTATAGATAATTTCATGTTTTTTTAAGTTGTTGAATGTTGTTATTTAATGTAAGTAGTTGAATATTTTTTGACAATACAATTTTTTTTTCCAGTTTTTTATTATTTTTTCATATATTATTACAAAGAAAATTTATTATTTCTTAATGTATTTTAATACAAAGGTATGAGAGTTTTATGATTTAATGTATTTAATGTAAAACTCAAGTCTCCTTTACATATAAATATAATTTTTTTAATTTTAAAACTATTTTATCTAAATTATTTATTAGTAAGTATTATTTTCTTATTGAATTTAATTTTTAATATTTGTGAAATACAAAAATCAAGTAAATTTTAAGTTTATGAATGTTGTTATTTAGTGTAAGAAGTTGAGTATTTTTGACTGTATAAATTTTTTAAATTTTAATTTTATTATTTTTTGATATATTTATTACAATTTTTTGTTTTGTTTGGATGCTTTTAATACAATGCAACACTTAAGTTTAGCTTATGTATTTAATACTAAATCTCAAGTGTGATTTATATATATATAAGATAGATAGATATATAGATAGATAAATAGATATATAGAAGATAGATAGATTTAAAATTATTTTATATAAATTATTTATTATTAATTTTAATTTTTTATATTTGTTAAATGCAAAGCTCAAGTCAATTTTAAGTTTATGAATGTTGTTATTTAATATGAGTAGTTGAATAATTTTTTTATTAAATAATTTTTTTCAGTTTTTAATATATTTAATATTTTTTTATTTTTTAATGTATTTAATATAAATGTATTGGAGCTTTATGGTTTAATGCATTTAATACATGCAAAACCTCAAGTCTCATTTACATATATATATAGACTAGAAATTAAACCCGTGCGTTGCAAGGGTTCGTTTTTAATTTGTATTTTTTAATTGTAATATTTAAATTTATAGAAAGATAAGAAAGCTATTATTTAGAAGAAGATTTAGAATATATGTATAGTTAAATATAATTGAGTTATGATATTCTCACACTTTCTTTCTCTAATAAGGGAAAAAAGGATCAAACAGGTAGATTTTTTTTTTTTTTTTGCTTCATCGGAAGAAAAAATAGATAGATTTCTATTGAGATTGAAATGAGTAGTTTTTTTTTATATAAAATAAATTTAATTACTTAATTAGATTAGTATTGAAATGAACGTGATAGTCTATTTTTTTTTCTAATATTGATTTAGTCATTGCAGTGATGTTATCAGTTGTGCTAATTTTTTTTATCAAGATTTATGTGGTTGTTTACCATTGCTGGTGGCATAGAAGTTCTTTTAAAATCATTTTCACGAACATAAAAATAGATTCTATCTAACTACATAATGGACGTCATTTGTTCCCTTTGAATGATTAAGTTGCTATTTTTTTTTCGATAATATGACAATATTGAGGAGTGAAAGAGTCATATTTCTTATCAAGAATATAGTGAGTACTACATTTTACACTTATCTTTCTAGTGCAGTATATAAATTTATGTGGCTCACACTTTGTTACTTATTTGTGTCATATAAATATAGAAATGATGATATATTTGTATGATTTCAATTGAATGAGAAGAATTGTTTAGTAAATTACCATATATGTGAAACTCACAGTTTTATTTTCCAATCATCTGCAACGGGGATATATCACTAAGTAATGTGTGTTTCTTGTTGTTGTTGATGATCTTTCTCATGCAATAAAGAAATAAGAATGAGTAATTTAAAAAAGCAATTTTGAAATTAACTAAAATAATTAAAAATTACATACTTGTTGAAGTAGTTAGAGACAATTGTCATTTTTTTCTCACCAGCAGCTGAACTCTATGAAATATGAATAATTTTAGTTTGTGAGTGGATTTCACTGGTTTGTTTATATAGAGATTTAATAGATGCATGGTTCAATATAATACATTTCATTTTTTATTTATTTCATGTAGATAGTTGAATAGCCTCCTGACATTAACAATTTTATTCAGTTTTTGACACTGGTATTGCCATCATGCCACTATTTTTAATTTAATGTTAGTTTTTCTTTGGAGTTACTATGTTAAGGAATTCTAAGAGTTTGTGAGTTTAAGAAAAATAGACATATATTCCTGCAGAAAATTGGACAACAAACTAAGACCATTGCATATCAAGATTAATTTTGGCAGAAGTATGCTTTATTGTTAATAGTTTTTTTTTCTTGGACTAAATTGATATTAGTTTAAAATTAACATTAAAATTGATTTTAATTTAAGGTATTGTGCTAAAACCATTTGCAAATATAACTTTGTGGTCTGTTACACTTTTGGCATGGATGTTACTCTTTTTCTTATACATTTGATATTTATTAAGTTTAAAACTGAAATCATTAGTGCCCAAGTTTCCACTACCCGTTTATTCACTCACTAAGCTATCTCATTAAAACACCAGTTTTTTACTAATGTATGTAGGTTCTCATGTGTATTTGTACTTAACACTTAGCTCAAGTGAGCTTTACTAATATATATAGATATGGATAGATAGATATTTTTTTTTTTGGAAAAACCAAATATATATATATATATATATATAAATAATTACTTTGGGAAATAAGAGCCCCAAGTACAATATAGATAGATATATATTGACAGAATTTTTTTTATTTTAAAAGTATTTAATCTAAATTATTCATTAATAAATATTATTTTTATTTTTATTTTTTTTTTTAAATTTGTCAAATGCAAAGCTCAAGTGTCAATTTTAAGTCTATGAATGTTGTTATTTAATATAAGTAGTTGAATAGGTTTTTACAATACAAATTTTTTCAGTTTTTAGTTTATTAAATTTTTTTATTTTTTTAATGTATTTAATATAAAGGTATGTGAGCTTTTATGGTTTAATACATTAATTGCATGAAAAACACAAGTGTGCTTTACATATATATATATATATAAAAGATTATAAGACGGTCAATATTTGGATTGAAATTTAAATTGTGTGTCATTTTTCATAACACATTAATAAAAACTACAATATAAATTCTAATTAAGTGACTCATTCGTAAATTTTTAATTAGTATAACAAGATTTTATCAGTGATATGAAAAATTACGATGAAATTTTAATATGGAAGATCTTGATCCTCAATACTCCCGCATGCGTACAATACTACTAATTGGTGTTAGGGCTGGCAATACGGGTCGGCGGGGCGGGCCCAACCCGCCAGATGCGGGTTGAGTTGAGTTGGGTTGGCCAACTTTGCATATATGGATTGAAAGTTTCAACTTAACCCACATGTTGGCGGACAAGCGGGTTAATCCACTTTAACATTTTTTTGAAAACAAAAGTTATATATATAATAAATATAAGGTCGATAGTACAAATAGTATTCAATGCTACAAAGCAGATAATAAAACTACTACCCAGTGATCATGAGAACAAACTCATATAAAAAACCTACGAGACAGACATCCGTCAGGGACCCAATTTGTAACAAAAGTCACACAACCCAACAAAAATGAAACCACATCTCGGCACTAGAAATACAACAAAGCACGAACTATCGACAAAAAATGATTATATAACATTAAACACCACAAATTTAAATTAAACAATAATAGTATAACACTAACAACAAGATAAATTTGATTGCTTCATGTTTCATTGTTCCATCCATCATCCTGACCCTCCCTCTCTCTCTCTCTCTATATATATATATATATATATATATATATGGTTATGTACATGCATGCATTAAAAAAACCGGCCAGGAGGTGGATAATGTTGTTAGGACGAGTTTGTCAGCCAACTATCGTATGTGGACATCATCCCTAACCACATACTTTTCACATGATAATGAAACAATAAAAATTACTTACAAAAAAGTTATTGTAATAAAGATGGTAAGGCGCTTAGACAGTGTAAAGATGAAGGAGAAACATACTTCTTAGTCACAAGATCAATATAGACATCTAGAACGACATGTACTACATGTGGAAGACGTGTTAAAATGACAGAAAATCATATTAATTTCAAGACTTATTAGCACTTTTGGTCCCCCAGATTTGAAAAATGTGCAAACGGAGTCCCTAACGTTTAAAAATAGCATTTCGCTACCCCGACGTTTGCTCCGTTAACCATTTGTGGTCCCTCTTCATTTTTCCATCCAAAAACTAGCTGTTCTGGGGACAAAAATGTAATTTAACCAACAAAAATATTGAAAAATAAATAAATAATAAAAACCCAGAAAACATGGATGATGTTCTTGATCTTCATCAAAACTAAAATCCCAGCTTTCTCATTTCATTTTTCGCTCATAACTCGGAATCAATTCTTAGACAAATTGTTCACAGATATGCTTTCCCTTCCCAACCTTTAATATGCTTCAACTTTTCTTCTCTAATTCATTTCCCTCAATCTCTTACTCTGAAAACATAAATCAATTAAATTTTATTCAACGTCTAATCTTCATAAACTTTAATCCATATCATTCAAAATTACAAGCATTATTTTACAGCCAGGTATACTTAACCACGAGAGCTCTTAGTATCAGAGGGTCATCCAGTAGAACTTACTTCCATTGTTCATATCATGTAAGAGATGATTCCCTCATTCATTTATTGTTCATATCATGTAAGATGATGAGAGATTTAGGGATTTGAAGTAGAGATTTTAGATGAGAAATTTAGGTATTTGAGGAAGGGACCTCAGATTACGGATTTGAGGATGAACTTATGCAGGATTTAGGGATTAATTTTAATATAAGATGATGATTTTTTTGGACTTATATGGGTTTTTGGGTTTGAATGTGATAGATGAAGATGATGAATATGAAGAACAACATTAATCTTTCTGGGTTCTTTTCATTTTTAATTATTATTTTTACTTAGTTGCACTTTTGGTCCCCGGAACCGTTAGTTTTTGGATGGAAAAATGAAGAGGGACAAAAAATGGTTAACGGAGCAAACGTTGGGGTAGCGAAATGCTATTTTTAAACTTTAGGGACTCTGTTTGCACATTTTTCAAACCTGGGGGACCAAAAGTGCTAATAAGCCTAATTTCAAGATCAATGAAATTTTAGACCAAAGTAAGAACATATAAGATACATAGAAAATTCTTAGACTCATTTTCTGTTATGTGAGCTTGTAAAATTCTTTACTAAATTAAGTGTTTTCTTGTAGTGGTTTGTTTTTCTATTTGACTATCATTTTGCGGTTCAAAGAAAATTGTAAGCCTGCATGAATAACTAATAATTCATTAAATAAAACTTCTTGTTCGAATGGTAAGTTATGGAACCCATCTTTTCCAAATAAACCTAAATATGCAAGTTCCATTGTGGTCACAAAAGCAACCGCCAAATCCTCCATATTTTGTTACTTTAATGAAACTACCATCACAGTTTAATGCATTATAATCACCAACTGGAGTTTTCCGCTTGGTCATGACGGAGCGAACACCAATTCAGAGAATCACATACCGAAAGTTGGTCTCACATCCTTTAGTTTTTCCCTTCAAACTGCAATCGGCGGTGATTTTTCCCCCAATTTGGTTATACATCAAACTTTTTTCTCCCTCCTTCAGCTGCACAATCAAGAACAAGAGAAATAAATCATGTACAAGTATTTGACATGTATGTATTGTGGTGTTCATTACATTATACACAAAAAGATATACAAGCGCCATAGAACTTTATTGTTCATACTTTGAAATTAAATTGCGGATGACTGATTCAAATCAGTAGCTGCCTAAAATTTGTAGAACAATATCCGGTTCTTAATTAAATTGAGCGGCCTTTCTAGTGTCAGTGAAAAAACTGGGCACACCAATGTGTCAAGTGCGCCGACGAGCTTCATTTATCCCATAAAAGTGTCTAGGTGCTCTTGAGGGTCGGACTCCTTGAGGTACGGTTCGATATCCTCCGGTCAACGAAAACTGGTAGGGACTCTATACAACATGATATCTTCATATAGGGGCCCTCAACAGAGGTTTGGTTCGATCGGGCCTCGCCTAATGCTATTGGTTGACCGGTCGGTCGCAGTGTGAGAGTAGACTTGATGGTTGTTGCGCCCTTCATGACGATCTCTTTCGATCTGGTGCATAGGTTCTTCCAAACGTCGTAGGGACTTGACTTGATCTTCACGGTCGTGGATGTCGCGGGAATTTGTCATGACCTGGGAGTGCGGATGCTTGGAGCGTCTATACTCTGAGGCTCTGACTGCTGAGCGATCTCACTATGGGTGTTGTTGGTCCCTCATCGGTCTGGAGTAGGTGGCTTCCTGGGCCCAAGTTGCGCCATATGTCGTTGTCGCCTCCATTCTAGAAGTATGAGCTGAAAGCCTCATGTAGTCAAGGGAGAGGGAGCAAGTTGTTGGATGTAGTTCTCGTCCACCATCTAGACATACCCTTCAGAAGTCGGTTGAGGTCTGTAAGCTTGGTGTAGCGTGATTGCCATGGTAGCGCGGGACTAATTTCATCGTATCCCCACATACGGCGCCACTGAACTGGCAGAACCGAGGAAGTGGTGGTCGGGTCAAACTGCTTCACGAATGAGAAGGAAATTGTGAACTGAGTTGTTAACAAGCCTGGAGCGTGGTGGAAAGCCTGGGCCCAAGTTGCGTCATATGTCGTTGTCGCCTCCATTCTAGAAATGAGCTGAAAGCCTCATGTAGTCAAGGGAGAGGGAACATGTTGTTGGATGTAGTTCTCGTCCACTATCTAGACATTCAGAAGTCGGTTGAGGTCTGTAAGCTTGGTGTAGCGTGATTGCCATGGTAGCGCGGGACTAATTTCATCGTATCCCCACATACGGCGCCACTGAACTGGCAGAACCGAGGAAGTGGTGGTCGGGTCAAACTGCTTCACGAATGAGAAGGAAATTGTGAACTGAGTTGTTAACAAGCCTGGAGCGTGGTGGAAAGGAACATCGGAGGGAACTGCAGGGACTCTGATGCTTAAGTCAATAGTTGAGAACTTACATTTGGCGTTGAGGGGAGGTTGGTATTTGTAGTGTGGTGTGGACTGAGCCCAAGGGGTGGCGTGGTTATACGCTTGCAGAGTGTTGGTTTTCTATCATGAAGCCATGATCCTAAGGTTGATGGTAGAGTGGCATACTGGCACACTCAACGCACAGTGCAAGTCAACCACGGCGCTGCAGGCTTGCTTTGTCGGGGGTGGTTGGCGAGGGGTTGCTTTCATAATGTCTGTAAGGCCCAAGTTTTAACGCTTTGGATAAGTGAATAAAATAAAAGAGTTTATTTGATTAAGATAAATTTGTGAAGGAAAAAGGTTCAGGAAAAGTCCAAGAATTTATCGAAAAACCGATAAGAGTTATAGCACGACTAACATACGCTTAATCCTAGGTCAAAGGTATTAGTGAATAGTTAATTTACGCTTTAGGACACGATGGAAACTAATTCCAAAAATCCTCAGAGAAATGTTAGAACTTCTCTTTTCCGTCCTTAAACAACCATTTCGATGCGAAATCCTGGAAAGTACGAACGTCAAATTCCAATTCTCGGAAGTTTGCCGAAACGGAATCCCTGATAGTTCGAGAAACCTAAGATCGACAGACGATGAAGACTTTTTCTATTCGGAGCTGCAAATGAAGATTCCACCCGCGTTCTCCTATTTCTCTCGTCATTCCCAATCTTTCTTCAGAAGGAAGTTTTCTCATCCGACGATCACTGCAAAAAGTAGTTTTTCGGGATAAACCGACTTACACCGACTTATGCCGATTTTGGATCTTTTGGTTTAACTCCAAGAATCCTGTTTTGAGTTCTGGAATTCTGTCGCCAGAACCTATCTTAGAATGCGCAGAGGAACACGCAGGAAAAATCGGAATCGCAAAAAAATCTTTTTTCCGCTTTTTCCAAAACCTATAAATAGCTTGAAAATTAGATTTTTGCCAAAAAAATCACCCATTCCCTCCCCCAAAAAAACCGTGAGCAGCTAGAGAGAAAGAGAGGATCCGAATTTTCGCGAATCTTTGCCTGTCTTCTTCACCGATCGTTGCTAATCGAAGACCTTGAGGTAGGTAAACTATATCTCGCTTCTGATCGTCAGATCTGTCGACTTTTTCTATGTTTTTCTGAGCTCAAAGTTTGGAGCTTTTTGTAAAATTGTCCAAATAGCTTGATTTCAGTGTCTAAACTTCTTCCCTGCATGCTCCTGAGCGTGTTCTGCGGATTAGATTTTGTCAAATGTCGACGAAATGCCGCCGGGATCAATTTCTACCTTAAATACCCATTTTTCGGTAAAGTCGCAACCTTTAAGCTCTAATCTATCGACTTGGCTTAGTGCTAGTAGGATTTGTCGTCATAAACGTCGTTGTGGACGTCTCCATCCAATCTGTTTTTCAAAAATCCAATTTTGAAATTTTGAGCTAAAAATAATGACCAAACTACCCCTATATCAGTTTTCGATCCGAAATTTTTCCGAGCTTAGAACCGTCTTAGTTACGGCGTATGTTAACCTAGGAACCAAGTTTGATCGAAGAAAAATCGACCCTCCCAATTAAGGAAAGTGGCCGAGAGCTATACCAAGGGGGGAGGAAATCCGACTTTTTCGAAAACTTGTCTTAACGCGTTAGATTGTCGTACCACAGAGTTTGTAATGTACCGTGTAACCCTAGGACTTATTGCTTGCTGAGTTCCTGACTCAATGTGTTGATTTCTGTGATTTTGGCTTAAGGTTCTTTTGAGGAGTTTCCTGGAGATCAAGGCGAGGAACGTGAAGGAGGTTGTGAGGAAAACGCTGGAGGAGTTACAGGTGAGGGCTACTCTCTGAATTACTAGATAATGCTTTAGGTGTCGATGAAATTCGACTTGATTTATGTGTTATGCACCTAATTGCTAAATGTCTGAAATGATTTCTGAGGCTTCGGCCGAACTTGTTGAGTACTTGATGCCATGATATTGTGTGCTAAATGATTCACATGATATGTGCTACATGGTTAACTTAGGATGTGTTGGAATATGCTGTTTATTGGTTGAGCTGTTTCATTGATGTTATTCCACTCGTGCCTATGTTTCTGGAAAGTGAGGATTACGGGCAAGTCATGCCGAATTTTTATGAGATTTTGAGAGAGTTTTGAAAGGACGAACGAAGTTCGGACCTTGTTATATTTTAATGGATCGAGACCTTCTCAGAAATTAATTGGGATTATGGGATCCCTGAAACTCATAGGAAGTATCATAAGACTAAACGAAATCTATTTTCTCAAAGAAAATTCATAAGACATTAATCAATCTCTAAACCCCTTGAACAAATGATAACAACATTTAGATAAGAGCTTAGAGCCTGAATATTAGTCTTGAAGATATGAGAAGTGTCGTCGAGTCCAAGTCTTGAGGAAACTTACAAGTTTCCGAGTATGCTTATACTCTTTCGCTCGATGAGCAGTTTATTGTTTGGCTATCTAAAGTTTAGCCGGAGACTATAAGTTTCCAAGTACTTCGGTACCTTTTCGCTCGTTGAGCAGGTTATTGTTTGGCTATCTAAAGTTTAGCCAGAGACTATAAGTTTCCAAGTACTTCGGTACCTTTTCGCTCGTTGAGCAGGTTATTGTTTGGCTATCTAAAGTTTAGCCGGAGACTATAAGTTTCCAAGTACTTCGGTACCTTTTCGCTCGATGAGCAGTTTATTGATTGGCTATCTAAAGTTTAGCCGGGAACCATGAGTTCCAAAGTATCTTCTTCTTTTGATTAATTCATTTTGTCGCAGAATCGACGTTTGCCTTAGGGTAGGCTTTTTAGAGACAATAAGTTAGCTAGAACACGTGACGACGTGTCGAGTGAGGTCGGAGACGTTGTTTGGCTAATCACTTGCATTCATGCACTCATTTTGAGGTTAATACACGGCGGATTACCGGACCTCGGTGGATTCCAAAATGGTCATAAGACCCGGATTTCCATATTTAGGACACTACGGTGGTCCTCAGTAGCAGACGGAATGGCAGACCTACGGGTTCACTGCTGATCTGACTACTTTTGTGTGGTGTAAGAGACGCCCGAGCGGAATGGTCCCACTTTGGCCGGTGTTAGGGCTGACTCGATGGTGTCCATCCTTCTTCCGGAATGCATTTTGTTACCCAGCATTGCATTTCATGCAACATACATGCTGACTTAGTTGCTGAGTGTGATTGGTACCTGTTTATCCTACTTGAGGCATGCTAATTGTTATTATGATCTTTATATTCATTGTGATATATGCAACCCTAGGATGTTATCCCTAAACGTATAAGCCTGAGAGGCTAAATAATTATTACCCTATATATCTGGTTTTATTATTTATATAATTCTTTGGAGTTGACCCTCGCGTCTTCTGTGTGTGTTTGGGCGGACTACGCCATTGTCAGTTGAGTATGGCGGACCGGTTCACGATGGTTCACCCTTCAGGGGAAACTAGGTTGAAGAAGCTTGATCAGGAGGACTACGGTTCAGGGGTGGTCGACCCCGCTGGCCACCGAGCGACTTACTCGAGATGGGATTAGTGTAGGAGTAGTGTCGATGCTCTGACCGTCATGCTTCAGTTTTGGGGACAGGGTAGTTTCCTACCGGTAGCTTTTTGTGTGGTTTCCTATGGAGATCACAGAGAGCTGGTTGGATTTAGGGGGTCTTTTCTTAGGCCGCTGGGCCAACTTGTTCTCAGATTTTGAGGTTTAGTGTTGCGGACACAGTATTTTTACCTTGGTTTGTACTTTTGCCTACGGGCGTTACTCTCTTTTACTTTCCGTCACTGGAGGTTTGCTCGTGACGTGGTTTACAACTTACAGTGGGGGCTGTAATCATATTGTATATTAGTTCTGTTATCTTCGTTTTAGAGTTTCATCTCTTTCTGTCTTAACTTACATTATCAAAAAAAAATAATTCACGTTTTTCCGCTTAAGTTATTTCTTTGGTTACTAAAGTGACGCCACCGAAATCGGGGTGTTACATTGTGGTATCAGAGCTTGTCGAGTCTTTCGGGAGTCTTTGGGGAATAGGTCTTCTGTGCTAGGTTGTGTGACTCTGTAAAGAGTAAAAATTGATTGTCTGCAAGCGATTTGTCGCTTAGAATTGATTGAAGTTATTGCTTAATCATATTGTATAGTATGTTAGATGCTATCTTATGATGAGTACTAATTGTTTGTTTGACTAAACATAGGATGGTAAGCCCTGACCGTATGGCGAAGGCAATAGCTACCATGATTGAGGCAATGATGAATCAGGCTGCTGAGGACGCTTACAGACGCGCTGAGGAGGCGGCACGTGAGCAACCTCAACCGCTAATCCAGGCGTCCAAGTACCAGCATAGTGGATTGGACCGAGCTGGAACTGGAGGACCAGTGAGATCAGGTTCTCAGGAGCACCGACGGTGGAAGCCATACCAGCATCCTGAGGGAAGAGACCCTATTCCAGGATCACGCAAGTCGACGACCACAACTATTGGCCAGGAGGCTGTGTCATGTTTCCGTTGTGGAAAGCTTGGACACTACGCCTTTCAGTGCTCAGTGACTGGACCACAATGCTTCAAGTGCAAACAACGTGGACATTTGGCCGTGAACTGTAGGACGTTCCAAGCGGGACCGTCTGACAACAAGATGAAGGGTAAACTTCCTGCCATATCTAAAGGGGCGAGGAAGCAAGTAACGTGTTACAGGTGCAAGAAGGTGGGGCACCACTCTAACAAGTGTCCAGACGGGAGACCTCTATGTTTCAACTGCAATCGCCCGGGGCATCAAGCCAAGGATTGCAATGTAACCAGGGTTGAGCCATCTGTGCCTACGGTAAGAGGAAGACATCCTGCTGCACGGGGAGGAGTCTATATCTCGTGCGGCGAGGGAGCTGGTCGACTAGTCAGAGGAGAGCGCACAAACGATGGTAACCTTCTAACTATTCTTTCTCATTCTAGTATAATACGCTTCATTACTCTCGTAGAACGTGCAACACACCTAACTTGCCCTTACTGTCGAGCTTTGACTTTATAGTTATTACGCCTAATAATACTTTATTTGACCGTTGCTCGTGTTTAAACTATAGAAGTTACACGAGGTTTAGAATAACACGTTAAGCCTAGAAAGTAGTTTTGCACCGGTGCGTTTAACAAGAAGCTAGAAGCTGAAGGATGAATCTCAGGGAGATTCCGTATGGATAGTATATGTATGATGTCGAGAGCGTGTAGTTCCGTAGCGGCATCATTGAGGATTTAATATCAAGATCTTTGTGACTGCTGGATGTTAGGAACTCATTGACTGTTCCAGTGGGTTTTTCTAAATCTTCACCTTCGATGTATTAGGCCTGATCAACTTAATATTGAGGGGGTGATATTCGGAATCAGAACTGGCAATGGACTTTGATAGATGGATTGGTAAGATTAATTTGATTGGATCGAGGATTAGTTGAGTTGGGAAGTAAAGTTTTTGTTAAGTAATTGATTTCCTTTGGGGAGGAGTTATAGTTTAAGAAATGGATATTCATTTAAGAAGTATTGAAGAATAAAAGGACATTTGAGGTCCAAACGTGGTGAAAGTTTAGGTTTTAAGTCTATGAATTCTTGTCTTAAGTGCGTAGGACTCAAGGTTTGTCAGGTTTTGATCGAGAGACTAAGTATCGGATTGATGGGAGGACGATCTAGTTACGGAAATAAAGAGTTAGTATTAAGATTAATACTTGAGGTTGTTATATGTGGACAAATTTCTTAGAGTCTAAGAGTGAATGGAACTTTGTTATGGAGTCCGATATTGCATGCTGGGGTTAGCAAGTGAATTTCACTAAGTTAAGTGAGGATTTAAGGGTTAAGATTGACCTTGGGAGGTGAAAATCATGTTCGAATCAGAGATTTAGTGGTGTTGGCATTAATGATTGTAGTTAAACCTCCGAATGTTGAGGGATCGGATGATAAAATGACTAGTTAAGTTTCCTGAGGTACAGCTCTGGTTTGATCTTCTAGGGAATAAGTTCGGATTTGGGGGAAGTGTTAAGGATTTTAGGTAATTGTAAAGTGGGTTGTGAATAAGTGAAGGTTGGTTTTATGGTTCGAGTAAGGGAAGTCTCGAAAAAGGGGAGATGACAACGATGGATTGTAAGATATTAAGATGATGATTAGCTTATAAGTTGCTGATGAATGGAGGTTAAAAGGGACTGGGTCTAGCGATGCACAAGGTATTAAGACTCACGTCGAGTTTTACTTTGAGTGATGACTAAGTAGAAGATTGATTTCATGGTGCGAATGAGGATAGTTACGAAGTTGGAATCGACGTTAATGGACTAGTAGATTCCAAGGGAATAGTTCGTCTATGAGTTATAGAGCGACCGAGTTAAGTTTTGAATCATGAGTGGAGATCACGAGGACAGGTTGAACATTCACTCTGGAATGCCAGAGGTGTACTGAGTTTAAGCAGAATTTTTGGACGAACAAAAGTAAAGGATCAAGTGGTTAAGGTTGTGCAATTGCACGTAGCGTCAACCAATGTTATTTCCAACATAGAACCGACACGAGTGGTCGAGCAGGACGACATAGAGCTTAAAGTACTTGTTTGACCAGAAGGAGTTGAACATGAGACAACGACGCTGGATGGAATTTCTCAAGGATTACGATATTACCTTACAATACCATCCTGGAAAGGCTAATGTCGTTGCTGATGCATTGAGCAGGAAGATGCATATCTCATCAATGATGGTTAAGGAGCTGCAACTGCTGGAACAATTTTGAGATTTGAGCTTAGATGTGGGAGCATCTGAGGGAGAACTGAAGTTTGGGATGATCAAGATCACCAATGGATTGATGGAAGAAATCCGAGACCAACAGTTACAAGATGAATTTTTACTCGGAAAATAAGAATTTAGTAATTCAGGGTAAGGACCCGGAATTCAAGGTAGGGAGTGACAATATCCTGCGATGCAAGGATAGAGTGTGCGTACCTAACAACCCTGACTTAAGGAGGTTGATTATGGACGAAGGTCACAAAAGCAAGTTGAGCATTCACCCTGGAATGAAAAAGATGTATCAGGACTTGAAGGTGAATTTTGGTGGCCAGGGATGAAGAGACAAGTGGCAGAATATGTAGCTGCATGTTTAATCTGTCAAAAGGCGAAGGTGGAACATCAGAAATCTTCGGGTATGCTACAAAGTTTGGATGTACCTCAATGGAAATGGGATAGCATATCGATGGATTTTGTCGTGGCGTTGCCAAGAACTCAAAAGGGATATGATTCGATTTGGGTAATCGTGGACCGATTGACTAAGTCAGCTCATTTCATACCTGTGAGAACTACGTACAACGTGGATAAGCTATCAGAGATTTATATAGCTGAGATTGTGCGACTTCATGGAGTGCCAACAAGTATCGTTTCCGATAGAGACCCGAAGTTTACTTCACATTTGTGGAGAGCTCTTCATAATGCTTTGGGAACGAGGCTGAGATTAAGTTCTGCTTATCATCCACAGACTGATGGGCAAACTGAGAGAACTATCCAATCATTGGAGGATTTGCTACGAGCTTGCGTGTTAGACAACAAGGGCAGTTGGGATACCCTATTGCCACTGATTGAGTTCACATACAACAACAGTTTTCATACGACCATAGGCATGGCACCGTATGAGGCTTTGTATGGCCGCAAGTGTAGAACACCTTTATGTTGGTATCAAGATGGAGAGAATTTGTTAGTAGGACCGGAACTTCTGCAACAGATGACTGAGAAGATTAAACAGATCAGAGAGAAGATGAAGGCTTCTCAGGGTAGACAAAAGAGCTATGCAGATCAAAGGCGCAGAACCCTGGAATTTGAAGAGGGAGATCATGTGTTTCTGCGAGTTACTCAGACTACAGGAGTTGGTCGAGCAATCAAATCAAGAAAGCTTACGCCAAAGTTCATTGGACCTTATCAGATTACTCGTCGTGTAGGACCGGTAGTTTATCAGATCGCACTACCGCCTTTTCTATCAAACATTCACGATGTATTCCATGCGACACAACTGAGGAAGTATATTGCTGATCCGACACATGTTATCGGGCTGGATGACATTGAGTTGAAGGATAACTTGTCTTTCGAGACACCGCCAATCAGCATTGGTGACACAAGGATAAAGCAGTTGAGGGGTAAAGAGATCGAGTTAGTGAAGGTTATTTGGAACAAGGACACCGGCGATGCGACGTGGGAGCTGAAGGAAAAGATCAAGGAACAGTACCCAGAACTTTTTACTGAACCATAAGTTTCGAGGTCGAAACTTTCTTTTTGGAGGGTAGTAATGTAAGGCCCAAGTTTTAACGCTTTGGATAAGTGAATAAAATAAAAGAGTTTATTTGATTAAGATAAATTTGTGAAGGAAAAAGGTTCAGGAAAAGTCCAAGAATTTATCGAAAAATCGATAAGAGTTATAGCACGACTAACATACGCTTAATCCTAGGTCAAAGGTATTAGTGAATAGTTAATTTACGCTTTAGGACACGATGGAAACTAATTCCAAAAATCCTCAGAGAAATGTTAGAACTTCTCTTTTCCGTCCTTAAACAACCATTTCGATGCGAAATCCTGGAAAGTACGAACGTCAAATTCCAATTCTCGGAAGTTTGCCGAAACGGAATCCCTGATAGTTCGAGAAACCTAAGATCGACAGACGATGAAGACTTTTTCTATTCGGAGCTGCAAATGAAGATTCCACCCGCGTTCTCCTATTTCTCTCGTCATTCCCAATTTTTCTTCAGAAGGAAGTTTTCTCATCCGACGATCACTGCAAAAAGTAGTTTTTCGGGATAAACCGACTTACACCGACTTATGCCGATTTTGGATCTCTTGGTTTAACTCCAAGAATCCTGTTTTGAGTTCTGGAATTCTGTCGCTAGAACCTATCTTAGAATGCGCAGAGGAACGCGCAGGAAAAATCGGAATCGCAAAAAAATCTTTTTTCCGCTTTTTCCAAAACCTATAAATAGCTTGAAAATTAGATTTTTGCCAAAAAAATCACCCATTCCCTCCCCCAAAAAAACCGTGAGCAGCTAGAGAGAAAGAGAGGATCCGGATTTTCGCGAATCTTTGCCCGTTTTCTTCACCGATCGTTGCTAATCGAAGACCTTGAGGTAGGTAAACTATATCTCGCTTCTGATCGTCAGATCTGTCGACTTTTTCTATGTTTTTCTGAGCTCAAAGATTGGAGCTTTTTGTAAAATTGTCCAAATAGCTTGATTTCAGTGTCTAAACTTCTTCCCTGCATGCTCCTGAGCGTGTTCTGCGGATTAGATTTTGTCAAATGTCGACGAAATGCCGCCGGGATCAATTTCTACCTTAAATACCCATTTTTCGGTAAAGTCGCAACCTTTAAGCTCTAATCTATCGACTTGGCTTAGTGCTAGTAGGATTTGTCGTCATAAACGTCGTTGTGGACGTCTCCATCCAATCTGTTTTTCAAAAATCCAATTTTGAAATTTTGAGCTAAAAATAATGACCAAACTACCCCTATATCAGTTTTCGATCCGAAATTTTTCCGAGCTTAGAACCGTCTTAGTTACGGCGTATGTTAACCTAGGAACCAAGTTTGATCGAAGAAAAATCGACCCTCCCAATTAAGGAAAGTGGCCGAGAGCTATACCAAGGGGGGAGGAAATCCGACTTTTTCGAAAACTTGTCTTAACGCGTTAGATTGTCGTACCACAGAGTTTGTAATGTACCGTGTAACCCTAGGACTTATTGCTTGCTGAGTTCCTGACTCAATGTGTTGATTTCTGTGATTTTGGCTTAAGGTTCTTTTGAGGAGTTTCCTGGAGATCAAGGCGAGGAACGTGAAGGAGGTTGTGAGGAAAACGCTGGAGGAGTTACAGGTGAGGGCTACTCTCTGAATTACTAGATAATGCTTTAGGTGTCGATGAAATTCGACTTGATTTATGTGTTATGCACCTAATTGCTAAATGTCTGAAATGATTTCTGAGGCTTCGGCCGAACTTGTTGAGTACTTGATGCCATGATATTGTGTGCTAAATGATTCACATGATATGTGCTACATGGTTAACTTAGGATGTGTTGGAATATGCTGTTTATTGGTTGAGCTGTTTCATTGATGTTATTCCACTCGTGCCTATGTTTCTGGAAAGTGAGGATTACGGGCAAGTCATGCCGAATTTTTATGAGATTTTGAGAGAGTTTTGAAAGGACGAACGAAGTTCGGACCTTGTTATATTTTAATGGATCGAGACCTTCTCAGAAATTAATTGGGATTATGGGATCCCTGAAACTCATAGGAAGTATCATAAGACTAAACGAAATCTATTTTCTCAAAGAAAATTCATAAGACATTAATCAATCTCTAAACCCCTTGAACAAATGATAACAACATTTAGATAAGAGCTTAGAGCCTGAATATTAGTCTTGAAGATATGAGAAGTGTCGTCGAGTCCAAGTCTTGAGGAAACTTACAAGTTTCCGAGTATGCTTATACTCTTTCGCTCGATGAGCAGTTTATTGTTTGGCTATCTAAAGTTTAGCCGGAGACTATAAGTTTCCAAGTACTTCGGTACCTTTTCGCTCGTTGAGCAGGTTATTGTTTGGCTATCTAAAGTTTAGCCAGAGACTATAAGTTTCCAAGTACTTCGGTACCTTTTCGCTCGTTGAGCAGGTTATTGTTTGGCTATCTAAAGTTTAGCCGGAGACTATAAGTTTCCAAGTACTTCGGTACCTTTTCGCTCGATGAGCAGTTTATTGATTGGCTATCTAAAGTTTAGCCGGGAACCATGAGTTCCAAAGTATCTTCTTCTTTTGATTAATTCATTTTGTCGCAGAATCGACGTTTGCCTTAGGGTAGGCTTTTTAGAGACAATAAGTTAGCTAGAACACGTGACGACGTGTCGAGTGAGGTCGGAGACGTTGTTTGGCTAACCACTTGCATTCATGCACTCATTTTGAGGTTAATACACGGCGGATTACCGGACCTCGGTGGATTCCAAAATGGTCATAAGACCCGGATTTCCATATTTAGGACACTACGGTGGTCCTCAGTAGCAGACGGAATGGCAGACCTACGGGTTCACTGCTGATCTGACTACTTTTGTGTGGTGTAAGAGACGCCCGAGCGGAATGGTCCCACTTTGGCCGGTGTTAGGGCTGACTCGATGGTGTCCATCCTTCTTCCGGAATGCATTTTGTTACCCAGCATTGCATTTCATGCAACATACATGCTGACTTAGTTGCTGAGTGTGATTGGTACCTGTTTATCCTACTTGAGGCATGCTAATTGTTATTATGATCTTTATATTCATTGTGATATATGCAACCCTAGGATGTTATCCCTAAACGTATAAGCCTGAGAGGCTAAATAATTATTACCCTATATATCTGGTTTTATTATTTATATAATTCTTTGGAGTTGACCCTCGCGTCTTCTGTGTGTGTTTGGGCGGACTACGCCATTGTCAGTTGAGTATGGCGGACCGGTTCACGATGGTTCACCCTTCAGGGGAAACTAGGTTGAAGAAGCTTGATCAGGAGGACTACGGTTCAGGGGTGGTCGACCCCGCTGGCCACCGAGCGACTTACTCGAGATGAGATTAGTGTAGGAGTAGTGTCGATGCTCTGACCGTCATGCTTCAGTTTTGGGGACAGGGTAGTTTCCTACCGGTAGCTTTTTGTGTGGTTTCCTATGGAGATCACAGAGAGCTGGTTGGATTTAGGGGGTCTTTTCTTAGGCCGCTGGGCCAACTTGTTCTCAGATTTTGAGGTTTAGTGTTGCGGACACAGTATTTTTACCTTGGTTTGTACTTTTTGCCTACGGGCGTTACTCTCTTTTACTTTCCGTCACTGGAGGTTTACTCGTGACGTGGTTTACAACTTACAGTGGGGGCTGTAATCATATTGTATATTAGTTCTGTTATCTTCGTTTTAGAGTTTCATCTCTTTCTGTCTTTACTTACATTATCAAAAAAAAATAATTCACGTTTTTCCGCTTAAGTTATTTCTTTGGTTACTAAAGTGACGCCACCGAAATCGGGGTGTTACAATGTCAAAAGGCCACTGACACGTCTAAGCCCAACAAGTTTCTCGTCGTGATATGGTGGAGATATATGGATTTGGATCCCATAACAATAATAAAGAATGTCGGTTCCCTTTTACTCTTATTATCACTCATTATTAAAATATAGGGTTAAGCATCATATTGGTCCATGTCTTTGTCTCGCGTCTGATCTAAGTCCCTCGCCGGAAAATTTATTGCATTTGGTCCTCGTCTTTGAAATATTTTTGGGCGGATCCTCGTCGGAGGTCGGAGCTCCGGCGAGTGCTTAAATGGCATGCTGACTAGGTTTACTAGGTGACGTGGAATAGTAAAATAATACAAAAACAAAATAAAATACACATTATAAATTTTAATTTAATTAAAAAAATAAAACTAATTAACAACACTAACCGTAAATTAATTAACAAAAATAAATTCCCCCTAAATTCCCAATCAAATTAGGTTCTCAAACACACGATGAGCCTCGTCGACGAGGAGCTCTCCCTCGAACTGTCCTCATCACTCTCTCGTCTGTCTTCAACGGGAAGATATGGTGTGAATTGTCTTCCCTCAATCTGGGTCGTTCCCTCTGATCTTATTCATCATCAAAGGATCTCCTCTTTCTCTCTTTCTCTTTTTCAAGGTTTGAGGGTGAGGGTGAGGTTGTAGGTGGGTGAGGGTGAGGGTGAGGGTGAGGTTGGGTGAGGCCGTGAGGGTGAGGTTGCAGGTGGGTGAGGGTGAGGGTGAGGGTGAGGGTCAAACAAGGAGAAGAAGCACAAGACAAGGAACATCAATTCTGGGGTTGCATTTTTCTGGGTTAGAATTAGGGGTGTTCGCGGTTCGGTTTGGACCGGTTTTAGGTGAAACCGAAAACCGATCCAATCAAAATTCATTGGTTCGGTTTCGTACGATTGTTAACAAATAATATTCTAAAACCGAACCGAACCAAACCGATGATGAACGGTTTGGATCGGTTCGGTTCATCGGTTTCACAACTTCTTTTTCTTTTTTGTCAATATCAATTTTACAACTTTAAATATATAGCAACCACATATGATTCACAACTTAATAATACATAAAAATGTCAAATCAATAACTCACTTATAGCTTAATCCATAATCAACAACTTAAGTACTTAGTGTTTAATATTATTACCATTACAAATTAATAATAGAAAATAAAAACATAATAAGTCTAACATGAACAATATTTCTTCGAAAATTTTCTTTATAAAATACATACATACATATATATATATATATATATATATATATATTAAAATATTTCATAAATATATATAATTGGTTCGGTTCATCAGTTCATTGGTTTTTAATTTTTCAAACTGTGAACCAAACCAATCTTCATTGTTTTTATCGGTTTGAATCGATTTTGAACCGAATAACAAAAAAAATCAATCCAATTAATTTGGTTCGGTTCGGTTCATCGGTTTCATCGGATCGATCCAAACTGATGAACACCCCTAGTTAGAATGATGAAGATGATGAAGATGGGCTAGTGGAGTGGATGATGAAGATAATGAAGGGTTCTTTTTTTGTTACAGTTAAGTTTTATTTTCTTTGTTAAAGAGATGATGAAGGGTTTAATTTCGTGATAAAGGTTTTTAGTGATTATGGGTTTCGATTTCCTGTTTGATTTTGCATCTTAAAATTTCTTGTTAATTGATTTAGGGATGTGTAATTTTTGGATGAACACAACTTGTAATTTCTGGAAATACAAGTTGAGCATGAATTCTTGTTAATTGATTTAGTGTTTTTTTTAATTAAATTAAAATTTTTGAGTTGTAATTTTTTTTAATCCACATCACCTCATTAAATCTAGTCAGCGTGTCATTTAAGCACTCGTCGGAGCTCCGCCCTCCAGCGAGGATCTGCCCCAAAAATATTTCAAAGACGAGGACCATATGCAAAAAAATTCCGGCAAGAGACTTAGATTAGATGGCGAGACAAAAACAGTGACCAATATGATGCTTAACCCTAAAATATATTGTGTTAAAATATAAAAATGGTTGAGCTGTACAAAATACAAATTAGAAAAAAATGGTTGAAGAGACGAAACAGCGATGATTGCGCACAAAATAAGCGCCGGCGGTGGCGGAGGGAGACCCTGCCGACCATGATGGGTGGCTGACCGAGGACCTTGACACCACGTGTCTCACTCGTTACACACTTGATGGTGATCACGCACAAGACAACAAACACATCAACATTAAATCCCGATAATAAGCATCACTATCTAATCTAAGGATATATCACAAACTGCTTCCCATCCCATGTGCTGATTAATTTATATATGTGCATTGTGCAATACTAGCTAGCTCATGTTTCTTAACTAAGCTCACTTCACTACAAAATTTGTCTTCTTATATGATGAATTGATGATGTTAATCTTACCCACCATCACACCACACGTGTTAATAGGATCTTCAACATCTTGCATGCGTAATATAATGCACCCACCACCACCTCTATTATTGCTTATTGTGTTGCCAATATGTGTATCAACAAAATCTCTGTCTTGCCCTTCTTCAGTGTTACCGCTCTTAAATTCCGTTTGAAATTTCAAACGGGGTCCCAAGTCTCAGCTTCCTTTGAATTGAAATTGTTCATGCCACTGTGACTAGCAGTAACTCAAGTTCAAACATGAAATTTTTACATTTTTGAATACACGATAAAAAGTGAGTCAAAACTACAACAACCAATTTTTTTTTAGCTTTTATGGTTATTCACCATGATTTTAATTTTTTTGTGTAATTTTTTACCATTTATTCAAACATACGCTTTATTCACACCGAATTACAGTTTGCAAGGTAATCCCACACATGGGGAAGAGAGATGGAACCCGTGTTTTCTCTCCCTCTCCCTTTAGTTTAGTGCTGGCCGGGTTGTGTTTGCATGGTGGTTCGTGGCTTGGGTTGAAGGATTAGGGAAGGAGGATTAGAAGGTGGAAGCTGAAATAATAATATAAAACTATTTATGTGTAACCTTTACTCAACAATTTAAATTTTTTGTATAATTGATTGTTTGATATAATATCAGAGTCTCTATGACCAAGCGATATTTAGAGTTGGATCATTGTCATCCCCAATACTTATAATAAAAAAGTTGAATACAAGAACATGGTAGATAAACATGTGCATGCATTGTCCATGCTTTTAGTTCAAACGGCAGACTCTTGCGTGAGAGGATGTGTTAGAAATAATAATATAAAACAGTTCATGTGATTGTTCCTTTATAGATACAAGGTTGTTTGACAGGTTGGTTGTGGCTGGGGAAGAAGGAGGTTGGAGAAGGAAGATGAGAAGGGGGCAAATGCCGAATACTAAATAGTGGAAAGTGAGCTTGTTTTTCTGATCAAGTATTCCAAGTATCTTTTGTGCAAGAAAAATCTACTTGATGATGGGAGGACCACAGTAATTGTATGTAAAAAAATAGAATTAAATTTTAGAAATATTTGTAAATAAGTTATAATTTACATTTTGGATTATGTTTGGTTGTCTCTGTATTTAATTTACAATGTATTATTAAAATTAAAAATACGAGCTTCTGCGTGAAAGTCACATTTTTCCCACAGATTTTACAAATTTGTTCTTTGAATCATTTTTTATTAATGTTGTCGGTGACTTACACAAAGTTACGAATATCCTCTTCGCTTCGTCTGACCTAGCAGTTTCACTCGCACATATTGCGCGTGTACACTGTCGAACTAAAGAGCAAGCACCCCATTGTTTAATTCAATGAAAAGAAAAAGCATCATCTTATGAGTGTTTTTACATTTTAGGATATCGTTTAAAAATATAGGAATGAAAAGCATAATTGTCATTTGTTTATTGGAGTCGATATCAACCCTAATATGACACTGTAAAAAAAAAACCCTACATATGACACTCTCTCTATGTAATTTTTGTCCTAAAAAGTATTTAATTTAAAATGTTATATTTTTAATAATTTTATATTACTTATGTTATAACTTTCAAAAAATATTTTGTATTAAAATATTTGGGTATTAATGCAAACTAATTGTCTCACTTAATTTGAACTTCTCTAACTAGAGTTCGTCTTATTTTAACAACTTATCGTGTCATTTGTTCTACCATTGGACAACAACTTTCGGTAGGGGAGAAAGATGTTGCTTACTGTTCTGACCTGCTTTATGACTAGGCCTGATGTTGGAGATAGTTCCTCGCCCAAATGCAAGTGAAAGAATTCTGATGCTCCGAACAATTTGGCTGATAGGAATCACCAACAAAAGATCACTTAAATGCTCCCGTAAATGATTGAGCAAAGTTTTAGTTCATAGAAAGTGTATGTACCCCCTCCTTTCCCCTAATTCCTCCTACCCTTCCCAACACAAACCCATCAGCAACAACCTTTGACTTAAAGTTAATCATAGATCAAGAAGGGAAAGGAGAAGAGGAAGAAGGTGAAGAATAGGTTGTTGTGGTCTCTAGATCAAGAAAGTGAAGCAAAAATCTAGATCGAAGAAGGTGAAGAAGATTGCAACAACATGAGACCATAAATGAAAAGAATTAACTCCCTCCTCAAGAACAATAGATTTCCCTAACGACTAATTTGTCACGCAGTCCTTCGCTTTTGGCTAAAATTCCTAACGACTCATTTATCACGCTTAATAGCCGCTACATATTTTTTGAATTCTAACAGAGACAAAGTGGTTTTTTTGGATCAAGTTTTTTCTTTCTTTATAAGCTGAACCTAGTATTGGTTTTGGGAAGAAGTTACATCTTTGTTCTTTTTGTGTATTTTCTTCTTTTCTTGTATTCGGATTTTAGCACCATTATGCTAATTTTGAATGCATTCTTTGACTTATCAAAAAAAGTATTGTTGTTAAACTTTTTTTTTTTTGAAACAATTGTTGTTAAACTTAAAACCGTGAGTTACATCAATTGTGTGTGAGTGTGTCTGTCACGCTCTTGACTTAGGCGTGTGTGAACTAAGAAAGTGTCAAGTTGTTAACAGAACAAGCTGATTTGAGGGACAAAAACATATTCTCTCAAAGATGAATAAGACCATGCATTCTCACACGAAAACCATATTCAAATCTAAAAGCTTCCTAAATATAATGAACAACAACACCAAAGACATTATTTATATTTGTCTGGTTGGTACATTGGCTTGCTCTTGCCTCTTAATAATGGATATTCACACACTCCATTATGGGTTTCTAATTCTTCAAATTGAGGGGCAAACTAAATTTTATAAAATATCTCACTTGAAGTGGTATATTTATGGGTTTCTAATATCTCAATTAATTATGTGTATAATTTTTATGCACTATACATGTAAAATAGTTTTTAGACAGTTAATTTTTTTTTTCTTCATCGGAAAGACAGTTAATTTTTTTAATTAGAATAACAAATTATTTTCTAATTTGATAAAAAACAATTAGATATCTATAAAAACAAAATTTACCCTAATAATGCGTGGACTTTAAATCCATTTGATGTAATGATTGTGACTCTTCAATTTTTTAAACATGGTCATTTTATATTACTCTTGTATCACCATATTACATATCTTTTTCATTTATGCATATCACCCAAATTTCCATATAAAATTAAATCAGTTGCTTTTATAGTTAGATATTTAAATAAACATTTTCTTAATTTTTTAATCAATATTTTACATGGTAAAATATTTTTTATTCATATTAGAACTACATTTTACATTTATAAAGTTAAACAAATCTTAAATATGATGTTTCATTAACATTCAAATATACTAGATAGTTATCTTCCGATGTACAAAAAAAATATACTTGAAAGTTGTAAACCGTTATTATATATATATTTGTCAAATAAATTATAAGGTACTGATGTAGTGGTAAGTAGTTAGACCTATGTAAGGTTCAGAGTACAAGTTATAATCTCAAGAAACATATTTACCGCATAAAACTGTTTTTTTAAACATCAAGTGCCAAAGTGAACCCATAAAAAATTAGGAAGAATGAGCGATCTAGGTTTCACTTAATATGATCTTTCAAAAAAATCTTTCACTTAATATCCACCACTTCTAAATTTAAAGTACTTCAAAATTATACTAGTAATTTTACCAGTTGCTTAGATTATTTTATCAGTTCCTCCAACTCTTCCACCATCCCTAGAAATCTCTGATGCTCTAAACCTCCCTGCTTAGACCAACAATATGATTCCCACTGAATCAAGCTTATAGAATCAATGGCAGACATTAGTATCCCAAAATTCGAACCCCAAATAGAAAAATTATAAGTCCAACATTCACATTGAAATCATATCAAAACCCTAAAACCATAGGAGACCCAAAAACAAAACATCCATAAGAAATGACCACAAGCTAAATGAAAATATCCAGCTCAAGTCATAGATATTGATACATAAATCAAAAGTGGTTAAGCTCTTAGCATTCACACATAATTATGTTTTAACCAGAGAAAATAAATTGAGAAAATAAAAGCAACAAGTGAAAACTAGAAGAGAATGTTCATAGGAAATAAGCTGATGATGGAGCCGAGTAAGAAACCCTGGATTATTTAGTAGAGGAAGGAGAATTTTTTTGGATGTTTTCCCTAGATTTTAATAACATATATAGCCCCCCATCAAACGACGGGCACGAACGACACTGCGAGGCCAAGGATCGTGAGCGCCTTGTACTTGGGCTCGTCGAAATTGTTCTTAAAGGATGAAGGAGTCGATCTATAGGTCGCTAAGGCAGATGTCAACAACGACATGGAAGAGCACATGAACGGAGACAAAATATCACTCTATAGGCCACTAGGCTGAGGGCAGCGACGACACTCTGTCATCGGGGAAGAGACAATGGAACATGTGAGGTGGTGATTGTGACGCACGCCCTGAGACAGAGTGTGATCGAAGATGATGGCAGCAGGGAAGCAGCGGGAAAATACGACAATTAGGAGCACTGCGGGCGAAGATTGTTTCACACTCGAGGCATAGGCTGTCAGTTGGAGCTTTTAGGGTTTCACATGAAAAGACAAAACAACATGAACAATCTAGTATAGCTCGTAAATCTTAATGGTGTAACTTTGGACTACTTTAAAAGTGGTATGTATTATTACAAATACTTTCATTTCTATCTCAATTTCACTTTCTTTTCTTCTCATTTTTTTTTTTATTTTTTTCTTATTACATCACATCATATCACACATCTATCTCTTTTCAACTTTTGATACGAGTGAATATCAAAAGAGTGTGAACATAACATTAGTGAATATACATTTTCAGAATATAAATTAAAACATTGTTGTAGTGGGGTTGTTGTCAATTGTCATGAATGTTAAATGAAAGGAAATTAAAAGGGTTTGGTGGTAAAATAAGGCGTGTGTCGGAAAACAAAAAAATTGCCCTGGTTATTTACTTCTTGATCTTCTCCATTTTTATCCATTATCACCTTAAATGGTCCCTGTGTGATTCTTATGATTGCTAGTTTTTCCATGTTTAGAATGTGCAACATTTGAAGCAAGATATTCAATAGTCTTTTTAGGTTTTGGTAAAAAATACATGAGATAGATAGCAAAAGCATCGCTTTCTGGGTAAAAAAAATTGTCTTGTAAATTCTTTTCCTCTTGCTCATTTCAAATTTCAATTCCCATTACACAACAAAACAACCTATTTATCATCATCATTGATTAATCAAAATCAAAGACGTGTTGAACTATTTGTTTAACTTTCTTCTGTTCTCATTTTCTCATTTTTCTCTTTCACCTGCTTCTTCCTTCTTCTTATTATTGCAAGCTGTAATTGGATGTGAGTAGATTTGTACTCATCCAATAGGTCATAACTCATAACACAACACACACTCTCTCTCTCTCTCTCTCTCTCTCTGTTTCTGTGAAAAACAGAGTTCACGTATGAGCTTCTTCCCAATGTCACCATGGATTTGAGACGCATTGCTCTGCTTTCTCTTCCACGCGTCTCTCTCTATGGTTCCCATTTCAACTATTCTTTTCATTTTCTGACAATGAGATCAAACTTATAGCCTCTTCTTCTTGTGTTTCTCTCTCAAAACAGAGAGATTTGGTTGGAAAACCACGAATAGGGTGCTATTTTCTTCCATTTTTCAACTTTTTACTGTTTTTCTGAGGTGGGTTTTTGAGATCAGCCTTCAAAATGGCACCTATGTTCAATTGGTGGGGGAAGGAGAAGAACCACCGCGGTGGCGGAACCCCTGTGGTGGTCAAAATGGAGAATCCGAACTGGTCCATGGTGGAGCTTGAAGGTCCCTCCGATGAAGATTTCATCATTGCAGACCCTTCTTCAGGGATTCACAGAGACAAAGGAAGAGGGAAGAACGCCAAGCAGCTGACATGGGTTCTCCTTCTCAAAGCTCACAGAGCCGCAGGTTGTCTCGCCTCTGTGGCCCCTGCATTGTTCAGCCTCGTCTCCGCCGTGAAACGCCGCGTGGCTTCCGGGAGAACCGATGTTGACGGCGAGGGTGTCGGTGGTGGGAGGGGGAACGAGAGTGCCACCGTGAGGACAAGATTCTATTCCTGCATCAAGGTGTTTCTCTGGGTTTCGGTTCTTCTTCTCTGTTTTGAGGTTGCTGCGTACTTCAAAGGTTGGCATTTCGGTGCACCGAGTCTTCAGTTTGAGAATTTGTGGGTTTCTTCTTCGTTTGGTGTGAAGGGTGTGTTTGATTGGATTTATTCTAGGTGGGTTTTGACTCGTGTGGAGTATCTTGCTCCACCTCTTCAGTTTCTGGCATATATGTGTATTATTCTCTTCATTATTCAGAGTTTGGATAGGTTAGTCCTCTGTTTAGGTTGTTTTTGGATCCGGTTTAAGAAGATCAAGCCTGTTCCGAAAGATGGTGAAGTGGATCAGGAATCTGGTGAGAAGGGTTTCTTCCCTCTTGTGCTAGTGCAGATCCCCATGTGTAATGAGAGAGAGGTAGGTATTGTTACATTACAGTGATCTATTTGGAAACTCGTTCGAAAACACTCGTGGTAAAGCCAAAGTTGTGGTAAACAGAAGCAAAAGCTTAGGGAAATTGCTTTGTTGTCACTATGATTTTTTGGCTTCACCATCGTGGTTTTTCGAACGAGTTTTCAAACATGAACGTAGTTGTGTATGTTGGCACCTGTTTCTTTCTTTATGTTGTGTTGATCTTGCTGTGTGATGTGTTTTTGTTCAGGTTTATCAGCAATCAATTGCTGCTTGTTGTAATTTGGATTGGCCTAAATCCAAGTTGCTTATTCAAGTTCTTGATGATTCTGATGATCCAACAACTCAGTTGTTGATCAAGGAAGAGGTTAACAAATGGCAGCAAGAAGGTGCCAACATTATTTACAGGCATCGTGTGATTAGAGAAGGTTACAAGGCTGGTAACTTGAAATCTGCTATGAATTGTAGTTATGTGAAAGACTATGAATTTGTTGCAATTTTTGATGCTGATTTTCAGCCTACCCCGGATTTCCTTAAAAGAACGGTGCCTCATTTTAAGGTGAGTGATCCAAATGTCGTTTTGTAACAACACCCTTGGAGTGAGATTTAGCTTCATGTGTTTGTCATTTTGTCCTATAGTAGTTTGAAATGTGAACATCCATGTTGTTGTTGTTGTTGTTGTTGTTGTTGTTGTTGTTGTTGTTGTTGTTGTTGTGTTGTGATAGTCAATTGATTCAGTTGGTGATATTGAACAGGACAACAGCGAATTGGGGCTTGTTCAGGCAAGATGGTCTTTTGTGAATAAGGATGAGAACTTGTTAACAAGGTTGCAGAACATTAATTTGGCATTCCATTTTGAGGTGGAGCAGCAAGTAAATGGGGTTTTCATTAACTTTTTCGGGTTCAATGGAACGGCCGGAGTGTGGAGAATAAAGGCTTTGGAGGAATCGGGTGGTTGGTTGGAGAGGACCACCGTGGAAGACATGGATATTGCTGTTAGAGCTCATCTTCATGGCTGGAAATTCATCTTCCTCAATGATGTTGAGGTTTGATTTCCCTCAATATTGATTTATACCAAGCTGTTTATAGCATGTTTGGTTTCATGGTGACATATTCTAGAATCAAGTCTGGTTAGAAGCCATAAGTCCTCGCTTGTATGCAAATCGTGAAACCAAACATGCATTTATAGCTTGTTTGGATTAGCTTATTTTCCCTCAATCAATTCTGGCACCAGAAGTGAGTAGCTTCTCCATAGAATTGATTTTTCCCAAGAATCAATTTTAGTGGTGTGTTTGCATTCCGTTTTTAAAAGGCTCAAATCATGGGTTGGTTCAAAAGCTTGTCTTTTATAGCTTTTGTCCAAATTATGGTCTTGGAGATCCAAATGGTAATGCAAATGACACAACGATTAGTTTGTCATTGCCAAATTAACTAACTGCAAGTTTTCAATGCTTCCAGTGCCAGTGTGAGCTACCAGAATCTTATGAAGCCTATAGGAAACAGCAACATAGATGGCACTCTGGGCCAATGCAATTGTTCCGCCTTTGTTTGCCCGACATCATTCGCTCCAAGGTATAATACTATTTGCATATTTGGAATTTCTTTTACAATTGATAGCATTTTTGGATCATTTTTTTTTTCCCTCAGAATCAATTATGAGTGACATTCAAAAGCTACTCACGTAAGCTTTTCCCCCATAATGGATTTATTTATTACTTTAGAATCAACTGTACAAAGATTTCCAAATATGTAAAATTGTATAATTCAAGACCTTGTTTTTATGGCAATAGTAAATTACCTTTGACATCTGCTCCTAGTGCTTATTCAGTGTTTGTTTGTGCCAATTATATTTTTTGCAGATAAGCATATGGAAAAAATTCAACTTGATATTCCTCTTCTTTCTTCTTAGGAAATTGATATTACCCTTCTATTCATTTACACTGTTCTGCATAATTCTCCCGATGACAATGTTTATACCTGAGGCCGAGCTTCCCGCCTGGGTTGTTTGTTACATCCCAGCCACCATGTCATTTCTCAACATCCTTCCTGCTCCAAAGGCCTTCCCCTTCATCGTTCCTTACCTTCTCTTTGAGAACACCATGTCAGTTACCAAATTCAATGCCATGATCTCTGGTCTCTTCCAGCTCGGAAGTGCATATGAGTGGGTTGTTACCAAGAAATCGGGTCGTTCCTCCGAGGGCGATCTTGTTTCCTTGATAGAGAAAGGACCAAAGCATCAAAGAGGGGTCTCTGTGCCTGATCTTGAGGAACTTAAAGAAGAAATCCAACTTCAGGAGAAAAAGGCATCAAAGAAAAAAAAGCATAATAGAATCTACATGAAGGAGCTTGCTTTGGCCTTTCTACTCCTAACAGCTTCAGCAAGGAGTCTCCTTTCAGCTCAGGGAATTCACTTCTACTTCTTGCTATTCCAAGGCATATCATTCCTCTTAGTTGGTCTAGACTTGATCGGCGAACAAGTTGACTGATAGCATGTTAGGATCAATTTCTCTTTCATCAGTGTCAATTACGAAACCTAGAACCTACTCACAGAAGCTTCTCCTCACAATGATTCTGGATTTTGAATCAATTATAGAAGAGTTTCCGAATCTGCACTGAATTCGAAAGAAAAAACAAAAATGAAGATAAAGACTCTTTAGTCAATACTATGTAGAGATATACACAGAAATCAAGGGTGGGCAAAGGGTGTCCTATGAAATCATTGAAGACAGTTATGGGGACATTGTAGAGGGCTGAGAGTGTTTTCTTTTCTTGCTCATGGTCCTTCTTACAGGCTCCTTATCCAACTATGGCCAGTACAAGACCCCACCCAATTGTGTTATTGTGGACAGAAGAAAAAGAAGAGAGAGGACTTGGATGTTTAAGTTTTACCATTTTTTCCCTTCTTCATCTTGTAATTTTATGTTGATTCTTTTTCTTTTTTGGATTCATTCTTTTGTATGAAAATTTGTGGTTTAAAGTTTAAACCAAGTGGGAAATTCTAGTTGCAGTGAAAAGTCAGTTACACTTTCCTCCTTGTCATGCTCCTAGATCCATCATAGTTTTGGTACTGGTAGGAAGAAATTCAAATGAAATGTTCAATTAATTTCTTAGCCAAGTATCATCAACGTTTCGTGACTAGTTCTAATTCAATGTGGTCCTATGCTCGTTTAAATTTGTGATCCAGGCTTGATGTTTACAATGCTAGCTACCCTCTTTTCAACCCCTAGTTGGGTCTTGGGAATGACTAAAAATGAGTGATTTACAAGTTCATCTTAACGTTTGAAGGTGGTTAAATTTGGATAAGAGATTTAACAAATAATTTTTTTTTTGAAAAGTAGAAATTTAACAAATAATCATGTGGTTCTTAAATATTTATCTATTTTTATGACACATTCATCATTTTCATATAACTAAAAATGGGATAGTACCCTCAAATGTGTAGATCAACTAGCTAGTACAAATTATTTCAGTTTAAGTAGAGGTTTGAGTTTGACATCCTGCACTTGGTAGGGAGAGTTTTGTCGGCATAGTGGTCCTACTAAGCTCTAGTGGCGTATCCGAGAAAGGGGCCAAAGTAAAATAATAAAAAATGTAGTAAGTGAATATTAGATATACTTTGAAGAATATTAGATTTACTTTAAAGAAGAAAAAAAAATATGTTAATACAACTTTTCTTCATTTTTATAGTATTAAATTTATTTATTATTGCACCAACATTGAATTTTTCAGTAATTTCTTTCACAATATATTCAACTAATAAATTCCTAAGACGGTCATCTTCCATTATGTTACAGAGTCGAGTCTTAACAACTTTCATTATAGAAAAATCTTGCTATGTAGATGTTGGTTAGAATAAGAGTTATGATTAAAAAAAAAACTACAAAATCTTTGGGGGCAGATTAAAGATAAATAATCTTATCGGCAAATAATTTAAAATTTTTGGGAGCTCTGTGGCTCCTGTCAGCCCTCGCTTGAATACACCAAAGTTGCTTCAAACAAGATTGTCTCAGAGTTTGATACTTGTGATTAAAACAAATCAACCAAATTAAAGTTGCTTTAAATAAGATTGTCTCACAGTTTGATACTTGTGGTTAAAACAAATCACTAATCATCAAACAAGGCTATGTTTGAATGAGTTGACATGTATATAAATATAAATAAATGCTAGCATGCATTTCAAAATATAAAGAGAATGAAACTATTATGATGAGTTAGGATTAAAGTTTAATTTGATATTAAAGACAAATTTCACAAGTTTTTTTTTTTGTCTTGACCAAGGTATCCCCACAACCGACAGCTGCGAGACTAATCTCTCGCCCCACGGTTAGCGCACTAAGCGGTAGGGGGCTGACCAAGGAATTTTTTTCTGTTCGCAAGAGTTGAGATTCGAACCCCCAAATTTGACAAGTTAAAATAAAGGGAGAGGATTAATATCACTTCTAAAATTAGAATGAAGATTCTATTATTATTGAATCATGATCATCCCACATGAAACTTTATCATATTTTCTTAAGTTGAAATTTTGTTTCCATATCTCTTTAATTGTCTTAGATAAGTGAGATATGAAGAAAGAGATAAACACAATATTTCACTTAACATTGTCACGTGACATTAGAGATGATCTTAAACTTCCTCAAGTTTAAACTTTTGTTCATCTCTCTTTAAGTGTGTATTAAATAGGTGGGATCTCTTGAATATTGATAAATAAGGAGATAAGCACAATGTTTCTCACTCAACATAATCATAATCAGCTGTCATACAAAAATCTTAATCCTTTATTATTATACTAAGATCTTGTTTGTCCTTTGTTGAATGAATATGAGAATTCATTCCACTATATATGTATATATATGTGGTTTGTTAGAGGGAGCCATTTCAACGTAAGAAGATTGAAATTGAAGTTTCTAGGTAATATTTCAACTGCTCCATATGCTGCAGTACATCCCTATACGTATCAAAGAAGCCTAAATATATAACCGAGAGAAACTGTACTTTAAAGTAAAAACAGAGCATTAAGTCATCAACTTTGGTAAATATCAGTTGAAGGGTTGCTATCATACATGGATGTATTTTGGTTTCTGTCTCTCTAAATGTTTGAACATTAATGTGGCGAAGGTAACCAATTAAGCAAATTGGCACTTCAAAACACCGGGTTCTCCTGTCCTCTTGTGCAACCTGGACCACTGTTCCTCTTATGTGTGAACCTCTTGAAACCAAACCAACTAACTTCCTTCTACTACCATCACTGCTCTGCTTTCAGTTTTTATGTATTTATTTCAATTCCAAATTAACCTCACGATAAAGAGCATGGGTCAGTTTCTCTTTCTTCAAAATTCATTACCATATTATGACGTTATTCACAGAAACTTCTCATCGGATCTCATTTTCGCTTCATAATCAAAATAAACTAATTTCCAAACATGAAAAAAACCTAAAAAATGCTTCTGTAGTAAGTAAATTACCATTCAATGAAGTGTCTTTTTAGTTTTCACAACTTCAAGATCTCAATGTAGTTGCATCAATTAAATTTGTACATGAATTTTCACAATTTTAAGAACCGTGATATAATGAAATTATGAGTCAAATTTGTACATGAATTTTCACAATTGTAACTTCAAGAACAATAGATTTTTATAACTCTATTATTAATAACTACTTTTTTAATCTTACATAATTAGAAAAAAAATGACCTATAAATGGAGATTAAAGAAGAGTCAATGATTTCATTGAATAATGATTCCATTCATTCTTTAATATGCTCATTCTGCTATTGAGTTTGCCATTTCATCAGAACCGATGTGCAACATGTGCGGTTCTCGTCGCCTCTAATAATTGACTAAGCACCTGTGAGCTCATTGTCCTAGACAGAAACTATTTTTCTAATATGCACTATTGTCTATGGAATTGGAAAGACTAGTTGATAAAATGATTTGAGAGCTTATGTTAACTTCAGGAGTTTTCTTATTGTAGCTTTCACTCTACACATTCATACATAACCGTGATTAAAATTTGATTTTTCAAATTTGGTTTCATTTTGTAATTTGTTTATCACCAATAAAATTTTAGTACATGATCACAAATGCATGTAAGTGATTTAGTAGCGATCACTGCTAGGAAGCACGACTCTTTTAGCGTACGACAAGCACGACCTTTTTTTTTTTATCAACAATACGTCTCAATTTTAAAAAATAAAAATTATATTATTAATCTAAGAATTCAAGAATCACTTGTTCATGACTCTGTGATGAATTATTCATGTCACTTAATTAATTCACCCACGCCTTTTAAACATACATGTCAAATTTTTATTGATCCGAGGATAAAATATATGCATTCTACGGATTAATATATATTCGTTTAGTACCTCATTTTATGTCCCACCAATATAACAAGATCAAACCAACAAATATTACAGTTATAACCTTATATGAGTGACTTCTAAATAATATACAATTTTATTGGGGAAATACATAAAAGACACTCGAGATGAAATGTCTTATCCATATTACCCATGCTAATTATTTTTTACCAAAGACGAAGAGGCTATGGGGTGTATAGGGTTGCCCAACGGACGAGTTCGAGGCAATATTGTCAGTTTTGATCGGTTTAAACCATCATACGAGCTGAACTGCCACCATCCGATCACTCTGAACAGATTGTTCACATTCGTTCTTTGCGGGTATATCCGGTCGATTAAACAGGTGAGAGATCTGCGAAAAAATAGAGAAGAACCTACAAAGGATAATAATTACAGAGAAAAGATAAGAGAAGGAATAAGACAAACATTTTTCATTAATATTTCACGTTGCAATACAATAAAAGAAAAATGAATCCAGAACAACCTCAATACAACAAATTGAAGAGGGGCCACAATAAAAAAATCACATGGACGGATTCGACCTCTCAGATTGAGCACCTTTGAATTGTTTGGAAACATTCCTAGAAATTTTTGTGCTTCACCTTTGTTAGAGTTGATGAGACAGATCTGAGCACTGCTGGAGACGGAAGGGCCGCATAACTCTAGATCCGACCTCATGTGGTTTGTTGCGACGAGAAGAAGAGAAGAAAAGTGGTGGCTAGGTCTTGGAAGAGAGCGAGGAGAAGATAAGAGAATGGTTGAGAGGTCATCTCTGAGAGGGGAAAAGAAGAGACATGGTGGTGGTGGCGGTGGCTAAGGTTTGCTCAAGATGAGAAGCGGAGAGTGAATGAGAGAGTGGCGGCTCATGTAATGAAGTTGAAGTGAATGAGGTGTTTGTTTAATAGGGCTAGGGTTGGGTTCATGTATTTTTTACCATACCTCCCTCTTTTTAACTCACAAATTGAGCTCGGTTGTTTAACTTGTTTTCAAAAGCTCTACTTCGGTCCGTTCGGTCGGGCTAGAGTCCAAAATAAAATTAATCGAACCAAATTACAATAAGCCAATTTTTTTCCACTCGCTATCGGTCTGACCGACCCGATTTCATGAAAATTGGCTCG
This sequence comes from Lotus japonicus, assembly GCF_012489685.1. Lineage (NCBI taxonomy): Eukaryota > Viridiplantae > Streptophyta > Magnoliopsida > Fabales > Fabaceae > Lotus > Lotus japonicus. The sequence continues at coordinate 6,098,251 of NC_080045.1, read as the reverse complement.
GTTATGATGGATTCGGTTTGGTCTGGTTCACATTAAATAACCTGAGGTGTGAGTGCCTGTTGTCCTTATTAAAGGAAAGAATGGGTCAGCAGCTGAATTGAGCCTGCTCAAAATAAATAAGTTACGGATTTTGTACTTTTTTTTAGTTCCCAACCATTTCAATTGCTACCTCTGGTTTATGAAGTTGTGTCATTTGTGATAAAGAGGCAATGAGATTTGTACTTTCTTTTCTTTAAATTATATTTCTTCACCTTATGTCTAATGTAAGTTCCTGTACGTTTTCTATTGACTTTAATACCTTGCTGATAAAAATATGCTGAGATTCATTTTGCAACTAAATTTGGATATAAGTGACATAGTTTTCATTCTCTAGACTTAGGCTATGTTTGGTATGTCATTTCAGCTAGCTTATAGCTTATTTGACTAACTTAAAAGCTCTTTAAAAATGTTTGGTGAAGGAGCTTATTTCAGTAGCTTAAAGCTTTAGGGTTTAGGGTTTAAAGCTTAAAGCTTAAAGCTTATTAAATATATTCTCATTTTTATCCTTATTATTTTATTAAAATTTCGCTTTTAGCCTTATATGTTTTTTACTAAACCTAATTTACTTATCAGTTATCACACTTGTCTCATATGCACACTGTTTCCGCACATAAATAATTATTACTTTGGAATAAAACAAATAATTTTATATTACAAACTACTAATTATTTATTCTATTCTATTTAATTTAATAAAAATATAGAAAATTAAAGAAGTAAAAATTAATATTATATTTTTAAGATGATAGATAATTTGAGTGAAATTAAAATATTTATAATAATTTTAATATTAATATCATATATGTATTAATGTGAAAAATAAAGTAATGTTAATTAAATATAAAAAGAATTATACAAGTATGTCCTTTTATGTCATTTTACAATTTCAGCTTGTTCAACAGCTAGTTTTACCAAACATTTTTGTTCCAATTATGTAGCAGCTAGCTTATCAGCTTTCAGCTTTCAGCTAGTTTTTCAGCTATCAGCTAGCTTTTCAGCTTTCAGCTAGCTTTTCAGTTAGGAATGCCAAACATAGTTTTAATGTTGCCTAGATTTAATTACAAATTTATGTGTGTTTTGAAAATGTAAAGTCAATACTTTTTCAACTAAATTCGGATAATGTGTGTAATTTTTTTTCAAAACACACATAAATTTGTAATTAAATGAAGGGAATTGTTATTAAGACCCTTAATGATTTTTTTGAAAAATACGGAAAATGTCTAAAATACCCTTAATATTTTTTTTTTTGAAAAATACCCCTCCCTCCATCCTCACCTTCTTCCTAATGCTTTGTTGAAACCCCTCCCCCCCTCTCACCACATACTCTTTCTTTTTCCAAACCCACTCTCAACTTCCGACATTGTTGCCGGCCACCGCCTCCACCACCCACACCACCGCCGCAGTCGTCCTCACCCAACACCATCACCAACGTCGCTACCGCGGTCGTCGTTGTCACCCGACTTCTCCTACCTCGTTGCCGTCGTCATCTGTGAAGGTACTGCACTCTAATCCCGATCTAGATCTATCGCACTCTCGTTAAGCGTGAGCACCGTACTCTTTGTGTGCGTCAGGTTCGCACCCTAAGAGTGCGACAGGGACGCACACTGATAGTGCGTTTATCTGTTATATTTATCCAGACGCATTGTTTAACCGCGTCGCTGTCGCACTTATAAGATGCGTGTGTGACGCGCTTTCAACGTGCGATTAATACATTTCTGGCCTGTAACAGAAACAATAAACAATTTGCATATTTTCTTTTGCATTTCAGGATGAGTCTCCCTGAGTCATATGAAGTGAACATGCCACAAGAAAGACAATTAGTCAATGTAGAAGGAGCGTCTGCAGCGCATGTTTAAGGAGCGTCTACGTCGCTCCTTGGGTAGGTGCGAGAGAAACGCACTACAAGGGTGCGTTCGAAATGAGTAATTTCGAGTTTAAAAAATTTCCTTCGGTCTAAATAGGGGTGGGGATCTGAAAAACAATTCCCTTAAATGAATTATGAAATGAGATTTAATGTTGTTTCTTTATATTTTTAGTTAACTGAAAGTACAATAGAAAACTCTAGGGAAGAAATATCAGAAAAAAAAACAAAACTCTAGGGAAGAAGAAAAATAATAATTCACAAGCATAATGAGGGAGAAAACTAGAGAATGAAGAAGTATTGTAAGAAGAAATATTTATATCACCAAGAAACGATACTTTCCAGCATTAATTGTTATCCAACAATATGTAACAATATACATGAAAAAACAAATATACAAAAATATATTGATTAATAAATATGTGAGGATGAAACATAAGAGTTACAGATTTTATATGTTCTGCATTGTTAATGATAAGTGTCAAATTTACCTAAGTTTTTATTTTAGAATTGTCACTTATTTATTCTAAACATGTGAATTATTGTTCAAACAATCCCTCATTCGCAATAGTTTGTAAATATTCAAGTTTAATATTATTATGTCTTAAATATGGTTTAATTCATAGCTAATCTTTGTTTTTTGTTGAAGGAATGAAGATCTAAAGAGAAATATAAGATTTGGTGAAGAAATGAACTATTTTGAAAGTTTATAGCAAAAAGGTGCTCAGCGCCTTTTCAATAGAGGAAAAAAAATGAAGGTTATGCAAAAAAGGCGATGAGCGGCCATGAGGAGGCGTTGAGCGGCTTTGGCGGTGGAGAAAACCCTGCCTTGAGGGAAATAGGGCGTTGAGCGCCCAGAAAGAGGTTCTGAGCACTTGTGCTGTCAATATTCTATGAAAACAAAATTTTCATCGGATCTTGGATGATAACTTAAGCCCATGACTTGGGGAGAGAGAACTCGAAGGAGAGCACCAAGGAAGGTTTGGGAGGCTGGCAAGAAGGCTTTGAAGCTGGATTCATTGTCGGGGAACCGTCACAGTTTCGGTTTCTTCTCTTTTATGATTGTAAGGTTATCCATGGCCGATCTCTCATTTATTGAGATTAGGATTAGTTAGTTTGATACTCATGTAATCTATTTGATTTCCTTCCATACAAAATCTATGATTCTATGTTAAAGAATCAATTATTTTTTCTTATACTACATGTTATATCTTAGGTTGATCCTCTCAGGTATTTTGATTGATTCGAACTTGTGTAGGAACGGGTTATCCTGAGTAGTGAAAGGGATATTTGGTGTTGGAGTTTGAAGATTAGATAGGTGAACACACTACCTTCATTTACACTCATCCTTTTTGAAAAATGTTGTAGAAAGAAAACAAACGGGTAAAGATGTGGGTTAAAAACATGTTAATAAATACTCCCTCCGTTCCCTATTATAAGTCACATTTTTTGAAAAAATCTTGTTACAAAATATAAGTCACTTTCTAATATCTAGGAAGCATTAAATAATTTTTTCCAAGTTCACCCTCATATTTAATATGAAAGAGATGATAAACTTTAGAAGTATTAACTTGGAGAGAGAAAATCATAGGAAAATAAATAAGGGTAGTCTAGGAAAGTAAATCATTTTTTTTACAAATTTATTACTAGTAACTACTTTTCTTAATCTAAGAGATTTAGTTATTTGTGACTTATATATAGGAACGGAGGGAGTAATTTTTATAAAAACATGGATCCAATCTATTGAATGTGTTTGAAATACATCCGAAAGTCCTTGTAATTTGTCATTTACATAAAATAAAATAAAACATGAAAGGGGAAAAATATGGTCATTGACAGTGAACAAAAAGCAATTGCTATGCAAATATGCACAATATACACTATCATTTGTCAACCAAAAGTCCAAAACCCTATATTCATACCGATTTAGATATTTTCACACTTACCTTTCTTTTTCATAGTGCAATGTTTGAGTATACATAGAAAAACTACAGTGAAGCCAAAATCACAGCGAATAGCTAAAAAAGCTAAGGAAACTTGTTTGTTTACCATAGTTTTAGCTCACTGTAATATTTCACCATGTATCCAAACATGCACGTAGTCATTAATCAACAAACTTCCCCTAATGACCAAAAAAAACATTTCTGACATAGGAATAGAGGACTACATGCATATATGAAATAAACACTTATACACTTTCTCAACTGGTGCAGGTAAGGAACCGTGTCTTTTTAAACACAACAAACTAGGTTCTAATTGATTTTGGTCACTTTAGGTTGATCTAAAATAATTCAACCATAATTCAATAAAATGGGTTATATGATATATGAGAGAACGGTAATTGTGGAAGTATCAGGTTCCAATTTAAATTCTTGTAATTCCCATGTTAAAGAGTTATAAAAGCAACACTCAGAAAAGATGAGGACATTCTTTGAAGCATTGGTAACCATCTCTAGCACACACTCATACAAGTGGCAGCATTTTCACCCCTTCATGCACTAAGAAGCTCTTCACTCAGTAAATTTTCTTTTCAAAAGAACAATATAAAAACAACCAGAGATCCTTACAAAAGTGCACACATGATCTTATCTGCAACAATGTTGAAAGCAATGAGCTTCAAGATTCCAAGCCCAGCAACTCTATACATAATAATTTCACAAAAAGTAATTATGGTTGCATACCCTTGCATGCTCCTCAAATACTGCTCCTCCATGTCACTATATTAAGACCACCACCGCAGGATGTTCTTAATGATCTAGATTTTACACACATTTACATAACATGTGTAATTTTTCCAATGATAAATCTAACGAAGTCATCTTCTGCTAAAAAATCGAAGAGCCAAGAGTTAGGTATTAAGAAAGATCCTTCCTATACAACTAAAACCTTTATTTTCCTTTCTTCAACTTCAGTTAAATTGTGCGGTCAACAGGAAAATTCTGAAGTCTTTGTTGTAGAAACAAGGCTATATATTGTAGATACTATAACTCTGTTTTCAACCGCCCTGTTTAACATGACAACAAATTAGAATAAAGCACACACTATTGATTATACAAATAATCAAAATTAAAAAGATAATGTCTATTACCATTAGGTCCCGAATTGTCAAGTACTGTATTGGAATCATATCCCATTCCATAGAAGCTTTGGAACTCATGGTCCAAAACATTCTGCAAAGGGATATATATCAGCAGAAATTTTACAAAGAGTACTGTATCAAAAGAAATTTTACCCTTTTTTTACCTGTGGCAAAGGAGGGTATTGTGTTGATGAACCAGGCATGCCAGCTAGATTTCCCTGGAAACTTGTATTCGGGAATGGGTGAGAGGAGCTGATACCACCAGCAGCACCATAACCACCAATTCCATGTCCTATGCGAGATTGGAGAATCTAAACAAAAGGGAAATGAAGTCATAATAATTTTGTGTACTCACATCCATGTCCTATGTTTGGATTTCCGTTAACAATGGTAACAAGCACTTCTAATGGAAATCTATTTCTCTCAAAGAATAGGAGAATAAATTGATTCTACACGAAACACACTGATAGCAGGATTGGAATTTTTTGTACAATTGATTCTAAAGTTAAAATCAATTCTGAGGAGAAGCTTCTGTTAGTAGCTTCTAACTGTCAGAATTGATTATGAGAAAAAATAAGCTGATTCAAACATGCTATAAGACTTTCACTTACATCTTTAGATAGGATCCGCTCTAAATCAAAATTCATCTCTGGGTTCACAGTAGCAAGTTTCATGGACAAAAACTGCAAAATAAACCTTAATTAGATGAATACTCCCAGAACCATAATGATGGAATTGACTCTATGGAATTGTGTGATTGACTTATAATATATCTCTTAACATTTACTATTCAGTTAAATAATCAATTCCATTATATTATTATGCATTTTTTTAAGTTTTTTCCCCGGGAGGGAAGCATGTGCACAGTACAAAACAGATCAAGTTTGAATATTAAATTGATACATTAAATATGGCACTGCAGTACTTTCATACCTCAACCTGTTGCTGCAGTGATTGCACATAGTTTATAATCTCATCCAGCATTACTGCTTTGCCAGTTATCTGATAGAAAACCAAAGACATCATTATTGTCATAGTTAAACAAAGAGAACATAGTATGCAGAAAAATCAACACACATGGAAAATCATTTAACTAATCTTCTCAATCAAATCACCTTGTTGCATCCTGGAACAAGCTCTTGAAGCAACCTCATTCTTTCACTAATCTTTTCTCTTCTTACCTGCAAGCAAAAAGGTTTACAACTATTAGGACTAAGTTTGGATCAGCTTATTTTCTCTCACAATCAATTCTGGCACTCAGAATCAACTTCTTTAAAATTGATTTAGGCTGTAAAATCAATTCTAAAATGATTTCCAAACATTTATATGTATACAATAGAACAAAGGGATTTCTCATAACAAACATATTAGAAAGATGGTGGTGGTACCCTTTCTGCAAGGCTGTGACTGTTTGTGGCTTGACCTCTACGAGCTCTAACATGAATGAAATTATCTTTGGAACCTTCTCCACTTTCTGAGTTGTCTTTAGCTTGCTTCACCGATTGCTTGCCTCTCAAATCTGCACTAGCATTCCGCTCAAGTTTTGGTTTCTTTTCATGTTCTTTTGAACCATCAGAGATCTTCCCAGGAGAATCTTTCAGTTCATCACCCTCAGCATTCTAATTGGAGTTCATATAGGATTTCATTCATTATTAGCTCACAAAACCACATAAACAAGACAATGAAACTAACATTCCAAGTCCTAAATGAGATTCATTGATGTATTACAGTCAACAAAGTACAAACCTTGTTTGGATTGAAGGTAGAATTTTGATCAAGCCCACGCTTTCTTCTATTTCCACTAGGTGCAGATCCTGGGGCTCCCTCTTCAGTGGTTGAGTCCTCAACCTGTGAGTGCTCACAATTAATTGGAACCCTTTCAATGCCAGCATTATAGTGTTGTGGATACCCTGTGTTGGTTATATCACCAGACCCATGTTGGCCAAAGGAGCCAACCATTTCTGAGAAACTACCACTTCCATAGGAGGGAATCTTGGGTACCATGCCCCTAAGATTTGAGTCAGACATGTATTGAACAAGGTGAGAGGTGCTTCCCATTCCCTGATTCTCCATAACAAGAGGGTAAGAAGCATTTGCATTGGCATACTCACCATGAGAAACCATTGAAGACCCTCCAAAAGTTTGAGCCTGACTCAATGAAACAAGGGGATCCCAAGCATGAGAAGCAAGAAAAGGATTAGCTGCCTCTGAAGGTTTAGCCAAAGACACAGAACTAATGGCCATTTCTGAAACATTTGCACTCATAATACTCTCCTTTCCATGTTGAAACCTCATAGCATTTTCTTGACCCCCCATTTGGATTCAATAGTTTCTAACACTCTAAAGTCTAAACTAAACAGTCACAACCAAGAAAGTTACCCTCTCTCTCTATATATATCAACCTGTGACCACAATCCTAGTTCTGCAGTCTGATTCACACCAGTGCTGCATCTAGATATGATGAAACATGAGAAATAAACAATTGCAAATGATTAAAGGGAAAGTGAATTTTGACTAAGCTGGTTCGAGAGATATCTTGCAGGACTAAACAAGGAACAAAGGGCTTGGCAGCTTTATAGGACTGAGAGGAAGTTAAAGTAAAAGAAAACCCTCATTGTAGTAGCTTACATAGAAAAAGTAAATTGGAATATAATCTTACTCGTCAGACACCAGGTTATTACCTCTTCCTTCAAGAACCTTAGGATCAAAGTCTACACTGCTTCAAAAAATATATATAAAATGCTTCCTCTGAGACAAGAAAGTGAACCTTTCAGTCTTGTGAGAGCATAAAGGTGAAGGACATGGACAATGGGATTAGCTAACAGCTCATCAAACTGCAAGTAAAGCAGATTCCCTTTTCTCCTTTGTCCAAACTCCACACAACATCAACTAAAATCTCCATTCCATCAAATCTTCCATTACATGAATTGCCTTGCTTGCAATTGCAACTCTTTGAGGCAATAGAACAAACAGTTGGTATATATCTTTTTTAAGATTTTGATTTAAAAGACAAGACAAGAAGTGCTGTTTTGAAACTCTTGCTATTAAATTCAAGGATGGGAATCCAAGAACAAGGAAAGACCAAAAGCATCTAATTCTACTCAAATCCTGCAATGACTGAGGGAAACTGAAAGGGACAGGGTTTAGGTTGAAGTTGAACACAGTTCCTCTAGTTGGGGTGTGTTCTGACAATATCACCAGAGAGCATCAAATGCTGCTTAGATGTAAATAAATTTGACAGCAAAAACAAATTTCATGAAATGGGTAGTGAGCATAAACACCAAAGGTAGCATAAAAATCTAACTTTTATAGATTACAGACAACACCAGGAGCTACAAAGCTAGAAAGAGAAAGACACAAATTGAAGAGAGAGAGTGTGGGAGAGTGTTTCTTTACTTACCTGCCCAAGCTATGAAATGACATGTATCATTTTAAAAGACAGACTAACTACTGCCAACTGCTCCTGTTGGTAAATTATTGCACAAGCAGAAGAACCTAATCTCTTTTCTCTTCTGTACTTTACTCCTTGTAATGATTTTTCAGTTTTATTTTAAATTATTTACTTTTACTAATCAATTTTTTTTATTAAGAGTCATTGTTTTTAACACAAGGTACACACCATCGATTGTAATGACTAATCTCTATTATAGGTGCTCCTCTCACCAAATAGTGAATGACTCACTACAAGTTATGTCACATTTTCATGAGCGAAGATCGAACCCCAACTTCAATAAAAAATGTAGTAAGATGTGTTATTTTTATGTTTTCATGTTTTGTATCAGTAAAGCAAAGAAGCTCAAATTTTCTCCTTTTCACATAGGATGCATTGGGAAAACAATGTATTTATGTGCTTATCACATAAACCCTTCTTCATAAGTTCACTTAAAAAAAAATTGAGATAAGTTGAAAATATATAAGCAAACGTAATAAGATTTTTTTCATAAGCTAAATTGAATAGCATTTGAAAATAAATTGCACAAAATTTATAGGCAAACCATAAACTATTTCTATAATGGCAAACACTTGCATAAAGTCATAAACTCTTATTCTATAAGATAAATTCAAATAAGTTTTTCTAAACGAAACTTTATGTTATAACCTCTTAACTAAACTATTTATCAAAACTCAACTATGGGGATGTGTAAGTACTTATATATAAGTGTGTTTGAATTTCACTTGGCTCCAATGTAAATGAATTTTCATCGTGATTCATTAGAATATTACTTATCTCGGGTGAGTGCTAACACTTATTTGCAGTGATGTTAATTGGATCCAAAGATAACTTAAGTTTTTTATTTGAAAGAATTTTTACCAGTAGGATTGAACTCTGAACTTAGGAAATTTTGCTCCATCAAGTTCCAATTAGGCTATCATACTAGTAACTTAAGTTAATCTAAACAAGTTATGAAAATAAGTTTAAAATTACTTATAAGTAATTTATAAGCTATTCACCTAAAAACTCTCAAAGACTTATATAATTATTTATGCATCTTTCAAACAAGAGCCAATCACTTTATTAAGTAGTAATATTTTAATTAAGTTTCTCCTTTTCTTCAGGGGCGTGTGCCTGTGTGTGCATTTTGCTTTGAAAGCGTCCAGAGGTGCTTCTCTTGAAGGCCAAGCTTGCTTCCTTTGCATTCATTAACAAACATACTTCTTTAGTTTTTTTATTCATTTCTCTTTTTTTTACTGACACATTTGCCAACTGTTCTAAGTAACATTATAAGCTTTTCTCTCTCTCTTTGCTGTTATACACTCATTTTACTCAGTGCCAACTAACTTGCTTCATTTCTTTTTAGATCCCTCAATTATATACACCTAACCTCCATGATCCTTCATCAACCTCACTCACTGGTTTCCAAAACATTGACCCCACCAAATCTTTCTCCTAAACCATTCAATATGTGTGCCAATGAAGGGTGGTGGACCACATGGGGACAGGTGTAAGGACCAGATTAAATGTATCAGAGAGTAGTGTGTGGTGGCAGTGCAGGCTATGATATCTCGATCTTTCTCTAATTTTTTTAAACCACAACTATCTTTCATTGAGACAATCCTATTTAACTTGAATATATGACTATTTTGAGCGGAAAAACTCCTCCTACGTAATAGTTAAAACAACTACATTGATATAAATTGAAACTTAAACTTTTGTTTAAGTTAGAACAAACCATTAATCTACGTGCTTGATTGGTATCTAGTGGTTCTACTTTATCAAAGAGCATTTATTTAAGTAATAATGTAATAATCCTGAAGCAGCAAACTCTTTTTTTTGCTATAGTATTTTTTTATCTTTGGGGATGAGGAACATAAGGAATAATAATGGAATCTAATCATCAATTTTACCTTCTTGTCCTGCTACGTTTTCCAGCTGTAGCCTGTGAAGCTTTGTCCTTGAGAAATTCCAGTCAAACAAAAATTATCTAGTCAACCTGTGGCATGGTTGTGATCTTGCTGGAAAAACCTACCAATTTATTTATTTATTTTCTTCTTTGGCGAAATAAACGGCTTATTTTCTAGAGAGTCATGATCAGATCAAGAATGAGAGTATGAGAGTGAGACAACGCATAGAGAGTTAAATAAAATGATAAAACTTCTGAAAAAATTAGAATAAAATATAATTCCTAGGAAATGTTTTCTTTAATTGTTTTGGGTTGGCCATTCGGAACTGATTGTGAAGCGTGTGATCATTGGACCTACATGAAATAATCATCATAATCATATAGTACATGAGAAGTTTCACGGAGTGTGTGTTTAATACTATTTGGTTTGCTTGTAAGCGTGTGTGCAGTATATTTTCACATGTGACAACTCGTTTGAAAATATTAGAATTAAGACTTAACTCAGCTTATAAACTAGTTCAAGTGCTCAAGTTTGTTCTATTATTTATAAACACTAGTTTGGTTATAAATTAAGTAATTGTAAGACTTGTAACACATCCCCTCACATCCAGAGCTGGACATCTGAAGCGTGGAATGAACAATGAGTAATACAAATATGAGAGGTCTTCATAACAAATGTATCTCTAGGATAGATTATGATATCATATAAGAATTAAAGAGATCTAACTCAACTCAAATGCTAGTTCAAGAGTTGAGGTTTGTTCTACCATTTATAAACACTTATTTAGTCATTTCTCTAACTAATGTGAGACTTCTAATAGAAATTTTCGCTAAATAAATTTAGATTTTTTTAGATTTACAGATGTTGTTATCCGTTCATGGAATGATTTGATGTCTTTCCCAACAAATATCTACTTTTGGAATCGCTGAATTAGTAACACGCTCACATTCTTCTTGTTAAGGATAAAGAAATAGATATTGATGTTTACCGATCATGAAGAAATATCACGAAGATTGATTCTTGTGAAGAGAATAAGAGAAATCTCAGTGCAAGTAAAACTACTATGTCAGTGTTTGGGAGAGTTTATGAAAACACCTACCATAAGTTGTTTTCAGCTTCTTTTCATAAGCTACTCATGATAGCTTATGAAAAAGAGCTTATGCTTATATATAGCTCAATTTTTTTTAATTTTTTTTAAATAGCTTATGAATAAGCGTTTATGTCTTATGTCATAAGCGCTTGTAGTCATAAGCGCCATAAACGCTTAATTAAGTTGTTTTTCCAAACGAGACCTATATTTCTAATAGTGTGTCAAAGTGAGTAGTGTGGGAGAGTATTTTATAACTGATCACGTGACGGTATAAACCTCTTAACGAGCTATAAGTGAATCATTCAACTCACCAGAGGTCACTTGGAGTAAAATTCCAATTTCAATATTCAAATGGCCAAGAAGTATAATTAATCATAATTTTCATTAATTTATCTATTAAAAAATCAAGATATTAGACATTCTAATTAATTGGTTAATTCTAATCAACATAATATAAATAAAAATCTAACATTCTCCCACTTGAATAATATTAGTCAATTGACATAAATAGATAATTATTAAAACTATAGCCGGTAATGAGAAAAGTGCATATTAACCAACAACCTAAAAATATAAATACTCAATTAATTTGTCATATATATATATATATATATTAATATGCTATGAATTCGTAGAAAGAATGATGGATGTGGAAAATTATAATTAAATTTAATAGAAATTTGCAATTTTAAAGAAAAATTTTTTAGAGCAAAAGATATGATATAATAATCAAAGTCGAGAAACAAGTCATCTTGACAATGAGCGATACAACGAAAACACATAAAGAAACGAAGAAAAATGAAAAACAACAACGAAAACCCAACATCGACCAAAACAACCAAAATAATAGAAAGCGAGCCTTTTAAAGAATGTTACCAACAAAATAGTCTCAACACCCATTTTTGGTGTTTATTTAGATTTAACAAAGATAGAGTTTTGATTTCATAGATTGACTTTTTATCAATTTAGTGATTCAAATACAAACCCAGTCTAAGCATATGATTCATCTACACCAGTTAAATCACACTTCATTTATGTCTTGCATGACTGGATAACAATAACTGCTTAATCCTTATCATTGATGTCTCGCATGATTAAGACAAATAGTTATCATGAAGTGTAGATGCTTAAGTGACTAACAAACCTAAATGATGACTAGAAATTAGGATTAGTAGGTGATTAACTCTAGTTCAAACTCAGAATGTTGTAGCTTCCACTCACAAGTTGAATCAAGCATATACATTGGGTGATCAATCTAAGATATAACATGAAGATCTCGAGAAAACCAATAAACCATTGCAAAGGAACTTGCATTATATTGAACAGAAGGACATATAAAAATATAATTATCATTCAATTACGTCAAATCCCAACAAAAGAGAAATTAGTTATCCATTTCCATGGATAGCTTAATAGACATGAAAAAACATCAAGAAGAACAAAAGACTCTATGATGTCGCCGTCGAATCCGACATCCAGGGCTTAACTCCAAGTGCTTAGTTTTGTCCCATATTTACTCATTCTTTTAGGTGCAAAGAACTCTAACAGTAAATGACTTTTGACTGAACGAAGCTGCGGAGGACGATGGAAATGTGATATGGGACGATGAGTAACTGGAGTGCGTCTCGTCTTCCTCATTATGACCAAGTCCACTTTTGTCATAGATGGATCGGTTGTTGTCGACAAGTCTTATAAGGTTATTATGACCAAGAGTAAAGCTTTATAAATCATCAATTTAAGAATTTACTAGTGTGATTATTTCCTTTGTTGAGTCATTGTCTTTGAGTTCCTTATTTTCTTTGACTAAACTAAGGTTTTCAGCTTGGCATGAACTTAAGTATTTTTCAAGTTTTGAGAATTTATTTTTTCAGCAGTTTATACTTGAAATATAAAGCATGTGAATGAGTTAACAGTTAATCATAATCATTTTGAAGGGACTCATATTGTACCTCATTATATTCGTTGTCCATGTCATCTATGGAGGTCATTAATGAGAAGAGTCCCTTGTCGTTGAATTCTTCATCTTCATCTGAGGATTCTTCGAGATCAATATCCCAGCTACCGAGGAGCGCTTTCTTCTTATTTCCAGGTCTCTCCTTCTTTGTAGATCTTTGTGTGGGTCTGAGACAGTCACTCTTCATGTGTCCGGGCCTCTTGCACTCATAACACAACATGAGACTCTTGTTAGAGCTTTGTTCTTCTTCATCGTTGTACTTTGATGAGTGTCTTCGAAAGTTTGAATCATTCCTTGAATTCTTTCTTTTTAGCCACATCCTTTTGAACTTTCTAGTGAAGGAGTGTCTAGGGTTGATAGGTGGTTGTTCGATTTGACCTGATATGACAGCTATGTGCTTTCACATTTTTCCTCTTGTTACTTCGCTCCTTCTGACTTAGTTACTCCAACTGATCTATTTAGCTCCTTCAACTAAGGTCACATTCCTTTTTGTTGGACGATGGTGTCTAAATGTTAAGACTGTCATACCATATTGCTTCCGAACCCTGTTGATTGTACAAGACGATGATATCTCTTTGCTAGTTCTTTGGACGTCAGACGACGTTGTTTCCGGACCATGATTGTTTAGCTTTCTTGAAAGGTTGAAACATGGAAATTCTTTGAGTAGATTTGCGTTCCACTTGCTCAATTATTTTAGAGCGTTGTTGTTACTCAAAACTTAGGACTTTAAATTTTAGAGAATATTTCATTTAGACCTTACAAAATGTTCTCTTTTCATTCTCTTCTCAACCAAATAAAATGAGATAAGATACATCTCATTTTTTTCCCATTTTTTCTTTTTCTCTATTTCTACTATACCAAATAATCTATAAATTCTTATTTTTCTTATCGATTTCTCTCTACTAATATTTTTTCACCATTTCATTGAGCTGTGTGTTTGGTCATCATCTTCTCATTTCCTAGTCGTCTTAGGCCAGGAGCAGCACTAAGATGCCAGTATTTCTCATGTCTATTTCTAAAGAAGCTTTTTTCCTTTCTTTTCTTTACATAAAGTCATCAAATGCCAACCTCCACTTCTCCAATTGGACAAGACTTCTCGTGGATATAACCCAATGAACTGGCCCATCAGTTAATATAAAATTAATAGTGAATTAGAGAATCTAATGCAAACATAGTACAACTATACTTAAACTGCATCATTAGATGGCCAAGAAAGTTTTAGGATATTATCCTTTATGGGAAAACTACCATAAGATGGAAGCATGCGGGTCGGAGGAAGAGATGCAATTATAATCATGATTAGATTTGCTTTACTTAAACTGCAAAGGCTGCTATTTATTAAGGAAGCTGATTATAACTTGGATGCTTCCTCTCTAATGCAGCTTGTCAAAGTATCAAATCAATGAAGGGAGCAATAGTATCAAAGGCATTAATATTTCCACGTAGAAAACAAGTTTGGAGCATTAACATTAGATCTTTTTCTTTCCATAAATGCCGGTTTTTCCAGCGATTAAAAATAATTATTTTTTGTTTTTCCAAGGTATCCCCACAGCCGACAGCAATGAGACTAATCTTTCGAGGTTCTGAGATCACGTTAAGTGGAGATCAGTAACTTAATCCTTAAAAATACACTCTTAAAAAGACATTTTATAAATAAAAAAAAGTGAGGACCAAAGCAACCAGCTGGCGGCCATATTATGAATCATTGGCTTCCCGGATCTCTTTTCCCGTCACATATCCAGTTAATGTACCCTTATTTATAAGAGGAAATGAGTATATGTTTTTTGAGTGTCACTTGCGTTAACATCATAACATAAAAGACATTCATCTTTATTCACAATTGAGTTTTGTTATTTTCTTCTTCTCTGTATGCTAATGTTAGTTATGATGTTAATGGTTGATCCAGCCAGTAAGAACAATTTTCTCAAAACTAAGCAAATACAGCATCATTCTCCCTAATCAGAATTTGAAAACTGTAATTGGCTTAATTTGCTCTCGTTCGTTTTTTTCTTTTGGAATGAAATAACCTAATTCAGGTTAAATGAGAGGAACTTATGAGAATATTGGTCGGAATACCTATTTGCAGAGTTGGATATATAATTGTGATCATCACCTAGCTCTCTCTAGCTCTTCTTATCATAAATTAAAAGATGAGTGCTATTGGCACTACTCACATTTTAACACTCTTTATTAATTAGTTTAAATTCATACGAGTTTCGTGGAGCTCATATTAAAATGAGTATTGCTAACATACATCCAACTCTTGCTAGCCTTTTGCCTGCAATTTTCATAGAGTCAAATATGTGCGAGAATGAGACCAAAAAGTTATAAGAGAAAGAAAATCACGCTTCACTACTATTTTAGAATGCAATTTTACAAGCAATAGCAATCAATACATGTGTAAGTTACACTCATATCCTACACTACAAAAAGATGGATGTTTTAGAGTAAAAAAGTAGCTTCGGTCCGGATTGATACTCATGGAAATGCTGGCTGTGAAAGAATATCTGGAAAAGGTCTTGGAAAGCTTGGTTAATTAATAGTCATGAGTATGGGAAGGTGAAGAAGAATAGTCCTGATTCTGAGAAGGTGAAGAATAATATCTGCTTCAACTTGGAAAGACTAAGTGTGCAAAATTTATCAGGTTGTAATCTTTGAGAAAGATAGTGAAAATAATCCAAAAGATTGTTTGGGGACGAGTTATAGCTCTTGGATAAGGTGAACTAAGATAAATTGCTTATGTGTTCTTCTATCTCTTTCATTCACTTAATGTAGCTCATCTAAAGAGATTTGAATCTGGTGTTTTAAAATACATTGAGCAAAATGAAAATATTTTTCAAAATTAAATTACACAATTGAAATCTCCATTTCTTGTGTCATTTTTTTCACACAGAAATCACCTATCTGACTGAAGGATAATCAGTAGCTTGCCCACTCGGCACTAGCTAGTGTTCAATGGCAAGGATACCAATACTTGAAAGGAATAATGAAATTCTTTATTGAGTCTCCTAATGTTGACCTATGGGATGCTATTGAAACAGAGGATAACAAGCCATTTGATGAAAAGAACCAGCATGTTACAGATCGAAGTAAATGGAGTCCAAATCAAAGGAGAAAACATCTACTGAATTAAAAAACAAAGTACTTTATAACTTGTGCATTAAGTATAGCGGAGTATGAGAAGCAATGTGCTCACACATAATAAAATTTTCAAAGCAGAAGATGATGAAACTATTGATCACATGGTTGGAAGATTTCAAATAATCCCAAATAACTTGGGAACATTAGAGCTAGAGATCAGAGATAATCTAAAAGGACAAAAGAGTTCTATGGTTCCTCTATGAAATCATAAGGGAACATTAGAATCTGTGGAAGATTACTAAAAGCTAAAGCACTCTATGAACTCATCACATCAGAAATTGCTGAAGATTGCCTTTCAAATGATGAATTCTTGAAGATAAGCTTCCTTGAACAAGAAAAGAAGATGGTACAAAGATCTGAGAAAACATTCTGGGAAAGCCTTGATGATAGGACAGTTATATTTTCTCAATTTCTTTCAGCAACCATGAGAACCTCCAATAAGGTTAAAGTTATGCTAGATCGTATCCCTAGAAGAGTGCCATATGCACTGAAAAATAGATTTCTCTTTGGACTACTTGCATATCAGATAGAGTAAGAGAAGCCATACTAAAATATCTTGAACCTAATGAGAAACATGCAAAGAAATTAGTGATAGATCACATGCATGTACAAGATGATTGTACAAACATCTAGATTAGGAGATACCAGCCACTTTCCTAGAGATCGAATTTAAGGAAGTTTTGGAACATGGTCAGTACTCAGACACTCAGTAGCAGTTATGCAGTACTATAACTACAGATTCAGGGATTGGCCAATCATCCCTTATTCTAAGAAATGGCTCTTTTAGAATCATAGAACCTTTTTTCTCATAGTACTTGTCAAATAGAAATCACATCAGAAGCTGAGCATTCTATGTTTTTACACACAAAACATCTTGGGCAATATTTTGCACCAAAGGAATTATGGCATACTCCCTCCAATCAATTATCAATCACTCATCATCTGATCTTCCACTGTAATCCATATATATGTGATCATATAAAGTGGCTGAAATTTTATCAATTGGTCATCTACAATTCCTCTTTTCAAGAATTTCCCACTCACAAAAGAAGATGCGCTGCTAAATCATGATCTTTCAAAAGAATCTGGTCAAGACTCTAACCATTGAAACTTGTTTTACCTGCTTTAGCACTCAACATCTTTTAACACATTAGCATATGAGCGTTTGAGCTTGAAAACTTGATGCTAACCATCTTCTATAATGTTGGAGTATCCTTCAAAACATCAACATTTTATCAGCATTGTTGACCAACAATATATGATTGTACATATTAGCGCTTGCTTCCCTAGAAGATGATCTTGTAAAGCTTTTAAAGTATAGCATATACTATAAAAACTTATGTTTTATAAATTGTATCATGAAAATATAATTGGGAGATTTTTCAGTTTCAGATATAACATTCACTATTTCCTGGGAACCAGATGTTATGAATAGGTTTGCTAATGTTATCTTTAGTTTATTCAACAATGATAAGTAACAGGTGTCTGTATATCTTACGTAAGAACCTTTTGATAAGTAACAGGTGTCTGTATACCTTCTGATATACATACAATTTCAGTAACACTTTCCTTAATAAGACAAACAAATATTAATTAAAAGCATCATTGCAATTGTAGTCAAAGTCGTTGTTGCTGGGTCCTTTCCTTGCTGAGGAAGCCAAGAAAGTAAAATTCTTCTTGAGCAAAGCTTTTATACAATATAAATACATCCTCCCATGTCTTATGTCCTACCTAACTCTCTCACTGCGCTTAATTTCTTATCTTTCCCAAAATTCACAAACAATAATAACAAGTTCCTTCCACACGTGAAACCATGACTCTGCTCTCAGCCATATTCTGCTGCTTCAAGTCCAAGGAAGAAGACAAGAGCTCCGACATCGCGGTGGTGGAAGCAGGATCTCTGTCACGAAAACCCGAAAAGGATATCAAGCGATCTGCAGCTCCGATTGTTGCTTCCTATTTCCCTGTTAACTCTCAACCTTCTCGCTTGTAGTCTATCATCTAATGATTTCTAATCTGTGGCTGCAAAGGTTGTTACTTTGTGGATACTTAATGGAGGCAAAGGGTGAGTGAGCTTGTGTCATGTGGAAACTTCACATGTTTACATCTCTCAAAATCACTCAACATTTATACTGGATAAAATAGCATCACTTAGCTTAGATGACTTAGTAATATTTTAACATTTGCCATGAACTTGAATTTCTAATTCAACATGTCTCATAGAAAAATAGTTCATGACAAATGTTAAAATATTATTAGTTCATCAAAAGTTAAATGATTTTATTCAATATTTACTTTGCCTCTTTAGATGACTCATTAAATAAATGTGACCCTCTTGGTAATTATAAAGAGAAAAATAAACACAAAATTTAACATTTCAGAGAGGATAATCTTTCTTTTGAGAGTTTAAAATCGTGTATGGGGACTCTTCTGTTTTTTATTCTCCTCCCGTCCCTTGATTGGTTTATATTTTGGGAACTGAGTGTATTTCATTTCCCTCCTTTGATTTGTTGAACACTTTTCACTTTTCACCGACTTGTAATTTTGAGGTGCCAAAATTGTAACATAAAAGTTAAGTTGTGTGACATTTTTGAGGTCAGGCAGTTGATCAATTTGTCAAGAGTTGTACCAAAAAGTTACTGATGGTTGAATCAATTCCCTCGGTATATAATATAAATTGTAAAGAATCATCATACAAACTAAAATTATTTAACAATTTCACACTTTAAATCAAGATCATTATCCTCACATATCACACTAACATTGTTAATATTGCACTGATTTCAAACACACAATATGATATGAATTCTGAGGTTGTGAACATTTTGTTTTTATCAAAAGTGAGCAAAATTCTATCATGATGTCATTGGTTTGCGTGTAAACATAAAGCCAGATAGCCGGCTGTGTTGTTAAATGGCCCTTGGATCTATCTATTCACATTTTCAAGGAGGGTTTTCTGTTGATTAGTATAGGCCCATTCAATCAGACAATAACTAAAAGGCTTGTTGACCCAAAAAATATCACTGGAGGGCTTTATTTTTCTTTATTCCAAATTAAATGGGAAGGGCTTTATTTTGTTTTGGGTCTACTTTACAAGTCCTGCGAGAGCATCATATTCATTAATATTAAATAACAAGACTAACTGATCACATTTTTTTTGAAAGTGACTAACTGATCGCATTAACTCAACACAAATTTCAATATATTTTTGTGCTAAATAAGCTTCAATAGAAGTTTGGGGCTTTTGGAAGAAACATTAAGAAAGAAAAAAAAAACCATTATTCGCATAAAAAAAATTAACTCAATGCAAATTTCTGAAGACTTATTTACATTGTAGTATCACTCTTTGGAATTTTCTTTTTATCAATGTAAGTGTCGTTGAACAACTCTTCATTAACTAAAGAGAAAAATCCGCAATATCAGTAAATATTATGTCATTTTTTGGACAAAAGTAAATATTATGTGAAATAAATGTTTTTTCAGGTAAGCTTAAAAATCTCAAAACACTAGATCAATAAAGTACTTTCTAAGGCCCAGACATCATGAGCGCAAAGGGTGGACACAAATCGAAGACTTTGAGCTGTATTAGTGGTCATTGAGGCTAGGTAGCAGCGTTTGGTAGACAGGTGAGAAGGGAACGGAACAGGACACATGGGTCTCGTTCTGTGTTTGTCGTGTTTTTAAGATGGAACGGAACGGGACAAAGACTCCAGGAACGAGACACTTTGGTTCCCTGAAAAGGGGTGAAACGGAAGGGAACGGAACGGAACACTCTCTTAAAACTTTTGCAAGTTCAAAAATACCCCTAATTTATATTTGAAATTTTATGTATCTAAATAGTTTAAAATAACTTATAAAATTGAAAGCACTTATTATATTTGTAGACAAAGTTAAATAAAAATATATTTTTTCAAAAAAATCACTTAAAATAAAATCAATTTTTTTTTCAAAAGTAAAATCACTTTTTGTAAGTAATAATAAACGAGCCAATTAGAGTGCGTTTGATTCAACTTATTTTGGAAAAATAACTTTTTAATCAAAAAATCACTTTTAAAATCAAAAATCGCTTTTAAAATCAAAAAATCACTTTTTTAATCAAATATCACTTTTTGTGTTTGTTTCAGCTGAAGCTGAAAACATATTATTTGAAACAGTTACTTTAGCTTATCATAAAAACCTATGATGATAGATGAGAGGAGATAAAAAAGTGATTTTAATTAGAGTAATCAAACACGAATCAACTTAATTAAAATAAAATCAATTATTTTTTCAAAAGTAAAATCAGTTTTTGTAAGCAATGATAAACGAGTTAATTAGAATGCATTTAATTCAACTTATTTTAGAAAAATCACTTTTTGTGTTTGTTCCAGCTGAAGCTGAAAACAAATTATTTGAAACAGTTACTTTAGCTTATAATGAAAATCTATGATGATAGATGAGGGGAGTAAAAAAAAAGTGATTTTAATTAGAGTAGTCGAACACGAATCAACTTATGTTTTTCTCAAAATCTCTTAAAAAAATTATTGTTAAAAATCAATATTTTTAATGTAAATAAACGCACTTAAAATAGCTTAAATAGATAATTAGGTTTCTGTTTTTTTCAATAGCATACTGAAACAACTTAAACAATATATAAGTGATTATTTTAAAGAAATAAGTGATTATTTCATGAAGTAAGCAATAACAAACGGTTTCTATGCAAAATGTTCAATTGGGTTCAATTTGTTTTCCTCAATCAAATATTAAACATGCAAGGTTATATATGTAATTAAAATCATGGTTCTGTTCTATTGACTTGGAGTTATCAAACACAACACATAGAACATTATTGTCCTGTTCCATCTTGTTATGTTCCGTTCCGTTCCGTTCTGTTTTGTCCTGTTCCGTTCCGTCACCAAACGCTACCTCAATCTCGTGGGGGAGCACATCGAAAAAATATCCGTTATTGTAGGATCCCAACCACCTTAATGTGGTGATTTAATATACAATTCATTTAGAATCTCAGCACTTTGGCATTACATTAGAATTAGAAAAATGGTTGGGAAATGAGTATTATAGTAATCAATTTAAAATATGTCATCACTCACTACTAAGTAAACACACATTTTTCGGCAATAAATATTTCCTTTAGTGGTAATTAAAATAGTCGTCGTATCTTTTACCTGCTACCACATTTCGGCTCGTGTATGGAGTCGATAAAAGGTATTCCAACGATTTTACAAGTCAGCAACAAACCTTTAGGAACCATAATTCATAACCAATGATAGCATAATTTTGAAACAAAAATGAAATCTCATGAACCGAAAAAAAAAAAACATTACTATTTTATATTATATCTTATGAAATAATGTAATTGCATTTATTATATTCTTCAATAGAGTTTATTATTTCTTTCGTTACATAATGCTTATGCAGGAATACGTGCAACACAATCTGCGAAAACTTTCTTACTTCTTTGTGAAATAAGAATCCTTTTGGTCATGATCTTTGGTGACATCAAAAGAAAATTGGTCAAGTCTTCATGGCAACGTGGTCCCATGTCATTCACGAGATCTAAACAGCAAGAAACACTAACAGTTTGATTACCATAAAAAACACTATTGAAAATCTGATGACCACACGTCTGGTTTATTTTTCCTGCACAATTTTTTATGTACTTTACGTAGGACGACAATGGCCCCGGTGCATAGTCGATTTCACCTGAAAGCCCTGTTTGGACTACCAAAGCAAAACTTGTCATGAAAATCACCAATAAACTAATAGTGTGGAATGAGGCCATGACTCAAAGTTTAAATATTAACTATTGGTGATAACAAAAAAGCTTTGCTTCTGATTTTTTAGTGGTAAACTACATTATATTTATATATTGGTAATATTAAACATTTGTAGTTACAACTCTCTGAAAACCGTAAAGTAATTAAAAACATATATATCATGATAAAAGTTTCGACTAGACCATGGTTCAATTGAAATAACGACTATGTTTAATTATGATTATAAGTTTCTAATTAAATTATACTTCAGCTTTTTTAATGTATATGCAGTTACAATAGTTACAAATTTTTGTGTAATAAAAAAATAAACATAAAATTAGGTTATTTTTAATGTACATTTGAATGGAATTAAAGAATGCTTCATATAAGTTATAAATGAATTTCTTTATGATTGAAATCATTAATTGATAACTAAAATAATTTGAACCGCTATATTCTTTCTAAAATGAGTAGATTGTAATGTGAAATTAAATTAAATTCTTTTCAAATAGAAATCAGTTTTTCTATTTGTTACGATTAATATATCGACGAAATGTAAGAATTAATTTTCAGCCAATCATATCACTTTGTTCGACATATAAAATTTGTTTGTTAGAATTCAAAGTATGAGTGGTTATTAATTTAGGAAGTATATGTCTATTTGTTTGTTTCGTCTTTTACTAAATACTAGATATAATACCAGTGTTTATTTACAATATTTTTTAACATTATATAAAATTTATTATACTTTAAAGGAATATTAAAACTAATTTTTAATTATAAGTATTATAAAAATCTTAAGACAATTTATAATTTTCTTTGTGTAAAAAAATACATACTCAAATTTAATAGTTTATTTTAATAATTAGCATTGAACTATTATTTTTTTTTTGGAAAAACCAAATCAATATATTAATAATAGGGCACCAAGCCTGGAAAACAAAAGATAGAAAACACAGTAATGATACAAACGAACAAGAAATAGAAGTGAAAACAATAACAAAAAGAAAGGAAAAGAAAGCAACGAGAGTAGCAGAACAACAAAGCTGGGCACTCAACAACAACACAAGGAGGTTAAAGGCAAGCACAAAACAGCCTTCAACCAGCAGTAGAATTATCAAAACAGACCCAGAGAAAATCCGCCCGGTTACAACCATCTTTGCAAGCTTATTGACCTTTTCGTTCCCTTCCCGAAAGATGTGTTGAATACCACACAGCATTGAATTAGTTTTAATAATTTAATACTTCATTAACTTTTCTATATGAAAAATAATTATGTAAGTTTGAAATATTTTATATGAAATAATAATTTTTTAATATTATCATATAAATTATAGTAATAACATAATTTGTGTGTTTTTATCAAAAAGA
The DNA here is from genome assembly GCF_012489685.1 of Lotus japonicus. Lineage (NCBI taxonomy): Eukaryota > Viridiplantae > Streptophyta > Magnoliopsida > Fabales > Fabaceae > Lotus > Lotus japonicus. The sequence goes on along the minus strand of NC_080045.1, from coordinate 6,074,621 downwards.
AAATTTAATAAATTTTAGCTTTAATAGCTCTTTTAAAAAAACTTAAATAACGTAAATTTTTTTTTTTTTTACATTTAAATGTATTCATTTTTTTTGTAAATAGTTTCATCCTTCTCAAGTCATCTTCACTAATATATAATAGATCAAAAAATATATAAGTTTTTTTTCAAATAATACACAAATACCTTATTGCGAAAATTTTAATTTCAAAATTATTTTGTCTAAATTATTTATTAATAATTTATATTTTAATTTTAATTTTAATTCTTGATATTTGTTCATATATGAAAGCATTACCTAGTTTCATTTTATGAGTGCCTAATATTTTTATATAGGCAAATTTGGTTTTTTATCATGTAGGATAGTGAGTAAGTAATATGGAAAATGAAAAGTCATGAGTTTGAATTTTTTTTTCAATGAGATAAATAAGGGTCTTTATTTCTACTATTGCATTTAATGATATGATTCAAGTCTCATTTACATATGTATATAGATAGATAGATTTGTTAAATACCCTATTTTTAAAAACCATGATAAATTTTTATACTCTCCATTATGTATAGCCATCAAAATAAGTTAGTTCGTTTGTCAATTGCTTCATTTATATCAAGTCTTAGGTCATGTCATGCTACTAGGACAGATCAAGCTTTCAAAAAGGTCAAGGCTGATTCGAAAAAAGCCTTCCATAGATAATGGCTGAGGTTTAGACCCCAATTTTTTTGCTTTTGCAGATCAAACATATTTATGCGTGCAAAAGATTAGTCATGTCCAACATATTCTCACCCATCCCTAATAATGTGCTGTTTAAAAGCAAATGCATTTACAATCGCTCGAACTCGAAAAATCCGCCTAAACTAGAACAACCTACACCCCTTGATCTACGTGTTTGATAATAACAATATCTCTATATGATGATATGACTTTCATCGTAGCAAAAGAATTTTGAATGATTATTTATTTTAGTATTCATTTATGAACTTAATTCAATATTGAGAAAATATAAATAAGTATATTTTAGAAAATATGTATTAAAAAACTCAAACCTCAAAATTCGTAATTTAAAATAAAATCAAAATAAAAAATTTTCAAGTTAATTTATTATATTTTTCATTTAAATATAAAAAACGAAAGAGACCCGTGCAACTTCCCTGTGTCAGTTGCTGAATACAAATTGAATTGAATACAATTATACAAAGTAACAAAAACAAAATTGAAAGAAACTCTTACTATGGAATTTTATTGACAAGAGGGAAGAGCTAGCTCAAATTGCATATATAGATTCCATTTTGTTCAGACTTCAGAGATATTCAGAGATACACCTGAGGACATTGAGAAGGACAAGACCAAATTTGAATGAGAAGATATGATATTTGATATATAGTAAGAGCCAGTAATATAATCAGACTGTAGAGCAAGGCCTCCCTGGGTGAAACATGGCTTGTCTACAGGGGACAGTACCCACAATCACAGCACAAAAACATGCACACACATCGTTTTTCTCTATCCCTCTACGGTTCTATAACTGAAGAAATGTGACACTTGATTTTTAGGTTTCAATCAAGTTGCAATATCATACAACATATTTTTGGGACCATCTCTGTTACAATAGCATATATATATGCTTGTGAGCGAGGGGACCTTTCACATTAATGGACTAATCAAACAAAGTATATCACTATCTTGTCTACCTATATAAAGCTAAGCCTAAAAATGAGAAGAAAAAATAAATAGAAATAGAGGCAGGTCATATTAGTATCTTTCAGAATTTCATATGAAATGGAGGAAGAAATATAATGAAGGTCATTCAACTGATGTGGCAGTGCAAGGGTATGTTTGGTATGTAAGAAAAAAGGAAAATAAAAAAGTATGATTTTTAAGTTGTTTGTTTAAAAATGATGAAAAGAAGTGAGAGAAAGAAAGCTCGGTGTTTCTAAAAGACTAAAATAATTTTTTTTTTTTTTGGTGCTTCGGAAAAAAAAGACTAAAATAATATAAACACTCTTAGTTGATAAAAGACTTTCAAGTAATTTTGTCAAATTATATAGAATTTAATCTCTCTCCCCGCTTTTCTTTTATTAGCATTGTCACCTGAGTTCTAAACTGAGTCTTTGATATTCTCTCTTAACCCAAACACTGACTTGAGCGTTGAAGTGTTCTGTACCAATCTCTGAAAAATGGAGCTCTATTGTGTCTTGTATGATACTGCCGCGCCTTTCCAGTATGTAGCACCACCACAATTAGGGAAAAATAAAACCACAATTGAGGAAGATTCACACGGGATTCTCATATCTGAATACTTCTATTCATGCATATGTCTGTCGATATCGATGGATTTAAATTGTGAATAATTTTTTTAAATCCTGCTAATTATTTTGTTTACACTTGGTATTTAACGACGGTTAAAACCCTCCGTTGATGGTGCATGTCACGAAAACCAAAGGTCTATATACATATAACACTCTTTAATACATTTATATATATATATAAATAAAAGTTGGTTTCAAAAAATTATTATAATCTCCAAAATAAAATTCTAAATTATAATATCAGTCTTAATACTGAAATGTTATCATGATTCCTCAAGCCCATTGATCACTCTTTCTAACACTATTATATATGGATTAATAGTTGGACAATTTTATTATATATACACCAATTTCCTCTTGATCTCATTTCCTTTAACTTTCTTTTAGGGTTTATTTTACGTCGTATTAGACATGATAGTATAATTTTTTTTTTGAAATTCATGATAGTATAAACTTAACAATACATTATGGATTTATATATCCATTGTTTGGTGCTCACATTGTATAGTTTATACATCAATCTCCTCTTATACATTAAAATGATGTATTGTTTAATCCACCCTATAGATGATGGATATATAATGCATGATAAAGGTGTGATATATAAACTACTTGAATATATTTAATCAACTGCCACCAAAATCACCCTCCACCACCACAACCACCATCACCGCTGCCACTATCTCCACCATTCGCCGCCACCACCACCATTGTCACCATCGTTGATACAATAATCGTCATTGCCACTACTACCACTACTACCACCACCTCCATCTCCACCATAGCCGCCGCCACCTCCATGACCACCACTACCGTCAGCGCTGTCGCCACCACAACCACCATGCTCCGCCACTACCACCATCGTTGATACAATCATCATTATCGTCAATATCACCACTACCGCCACCTTCACCACCATCGTCGCCGCCACTACCACAGCCGCCATCACCACTACCATCGTTGCCACCACCACCATGTTCCACCACTGCCACCATCGTTGATACCGTCATCGTTATCACCACCACCACCGCCGCCGCCACGAACACCACTCTCCACCACCACTGTCGCCACCACTCTCACCGCTACAGCCACTACTACCACCACCACCATCCACCACCACCGCCACCATAATCACCTTCCACTACTGTCGACACCAAATTATACAGTCTATAATCATATGTTGTATAGTATTAAAATTTTATATTTTTTAAAAAAAAAAATCAAGTCTTATCCTATCAGACCTGATACAATTAGACCTTATACTATCTGATCTTATATTATATAGCGTATTAAACGCTTAATGGAGAGAATTTTTCCAAGTTAAATGGCTTGGTCAAAGTTTGAAATGACATGATTATTACACATTATTATTCCATACTGAATAACAGCTATTTCCGACATCAGTCCGGAACCATCTCCAGCTTTGCCGGCACTGATTCATCGTTGTCGTCATGAATTTGTTTTAAGTCTTCAAGCATCAAGATTTTGCAATCGAGCACAAATATGAGAACACGAGGGTTCACACGTGGGAAAGAAAGCACTCGATAACATGATTAAACTCTTAATTGCGTTAAGGGTCTAACTCCAAACTTTGCAATCTTGCATGCTTTACCTTTACAAATGTTAAGCTCCCAAAATTAACATATCTTTGGTTTCACCTTCATAAAGGTTAAAATTGATTCTCCATCAGGAAGAATCAAATTTAGTTTTTTTTTTCACAATTTTTTTTTATAGCTAGACAAATGTTAGTTGTTAGAAATGTTAGTAAATTAGTCTCTCCTCCTGATTGTAGATCTAGATCTAGTCACGTTTGCATACAAGGCTTTGTTTGCTTCTAATATCACTCATTTATAAGTGAGTTTGTTGGCGTTGGATGTCTTCTTTATTTGGTGAGGACCAAGATATAATGAAGAGCTTCCTTATAAGAGTCGTAATTCTCCCTTACTGGTAACTCACATATGTAGGCCAAGTTGGCTGGGCTGAAAAAATCGGCATGTAACAATAATTGTGCTAAAATCACTTTTCTCATGAATATGTGTAATCAACTTATTTTAACGATATTTAATCTTCACAAAATCAACTTTATCTATAATTAACATTAGGAACGTTTATTTATTCACGTAGTGTTATTACTTAAGAAGATATTGATAAACATACATTTTTTCTTCAAACATATTATTTTGTGACGATTTTTAACTGCCACAAAATATTATGAAAGTTAAAAGTCACCACAAAATGATATATTTGTGAATGATGTCTGAAAGAAAATGTATATTTATGGATCATCCTTACATTTTAGACTTGTGAAGGAATAAGAAAAGTTAAAGGAAAGTTTCACCACTTAACACCTTTTTTTCTCTAAGAAAAATTTAGAGATGACTCAAACTAATAATGACAATTGGGCAGCCAGCTGAAACTTTATTTAGTGCAAGAATATCTACGACAACCCCCATCTTTCACATTGACAAGGAGTGGAATATTGGTGTTGCCTTTAGAGAAAGCTCAGGATAAGAAAGCTTTGTGCAATGATGATGTTACTTAGATTGAGGAACAAAGAGACAACAAGAACGAGATATAATTGTGATCAAAGGAGAGGCCTCTTTGCATTATTGCCAAACATTGAACTGTTTCGTACTTAGCTGGACTCAGAAAAGGTACATCTCCATATAAAGCAAATTCAATAATGTAAAGGCCACTTCCATATTGTCAAAACATCATTTCTCTGAATTAATCATTAGTCCTCTTCTTAATTACCATCGTTTCCCTCCCATATGCACATCTCTATCCCAACATAAAGCCAAAAGGCATTGGGTTGAAAGTTCTTTGCTCCACTAGGATACAAAAAGAGGACAGAAATTTGGCCCCTACATGCCCTTAATTAAACCCCAAATTTCCTGCACAAATGTCTTTTTCAAAAGAATAATTGTAGTTGGACACAACCATTGAGGTTTATACCACCGTTTTATAAGAGAAGAAAAAAACCAAAGATAAACAGAAGATATGACTTACAATGTCATGAAAAAGAAAAACAGAAAAAAAAAAAGTGAAGGTGACAAATATGAGAGCATGTTTGGTGTGCATTTGTCACACTTCAAAACACATTATTTTAAAAGCTACACATTGCAACTTATGGTTTAATGCGACTTTCTAGTAAAAAGTGATGTTCAGAAGTGAAATGAAACACTCACGAAAAACTATGTTTGCTTCTACAATGAGAATCAATTTGAGAAGAAATTTCTGAACATGTTTGGATACGAGTTTCTTGTTCTCAATTAAGTTATGAAGTCTAAAAAAGCTAAAGAGTTGCTTCATGTGCTGGCCGCATTTTCTTTACTTAAACATAAAGATTGATAGAATTCCATACATAATGCAAAGAAAGAAAAACTTATCAAAATGATTCGTCTTACAAGATTCCATGCCTTGATGTTTAGAAATCAGAATTGTTTACAAAATACAACTTGTCATTGTTAGTTGTTACTTCAATACCCATATTTTCATTTCCCCCTACAACTATTTCTTCCCATTTTCCTTCCCCTCTTCTTCCACATGCAAAAAACTGAACACATGACATCTACCCCATTTTTTCTAGCTATCATTCCAAGCTGCAAACACTGGCAAGTGAGACATTGAGATAGCATCACCAACACCACCAGGCCTCATTTGAGAGGGAAACCAAGATCCAACACCAAAGGGGCTGCTAACCATCTTTGCTCCAAGCAGTGTGGGACCAGTTTTGTCAGGGCTGCATTCTCTTGAGCTGCTTAAACTTGTCACCAGAGAGGAAGGGTTTGAAAAATGGGTCCCTATTACCTTTGTAGACTCATCCACCATGCCTTGGCTAGATCCTACTGAGTCAATCCCAATGATATCTTGTAGGGACACAGAAAAAGCAGAGTTTCTGTAATTACTTGACTCTTGTTGCTGTGGGGCCTCATGATAAAATGCCATCTTCTTCTTCCACACTGATGAACCATTATTGCTGTTGTTGTTCACAGCTTCAACAACAACTCCTTCAACAGCATTGTTAGCCTCAGTTCTTGGTTCAATTTCTTTGCTTTTGCGCCTCGCTTCTTCCCCAGCAAGCAGGGTGTTGCTGGCTATGATTCTTTCAGTATCGTATCTGGAAATGACAAAGTTGGTCACTGCATTCACGCCGCGAAATTTGATTGCAGCTACATCATATGCTTCAGCTGCTTCCTCCTGAGTACCTGAATTCAGTTGAAGGACAAAAGAATAATCATTTCATTAATCCAAAACTTTATCCAACATATTTGGAATAGCTTATTTGAACATGATTCATAAAATAGTGCTTATACATAAGGGCTTTATTAAATTATTTACCCAAACGCAAACTTAAGGAATTTATAAAAAATTATTATTCTGTTAGATACATTAGATACCCCTTTTTATCATTGCATCAATTATTTGAATGAGTTACTCAATAACTTATACAAAAGGGCTTTACTGAGTTGTTTACCTAAATGCACACTTCAAGAATTCATAAAAAATGACTATTCCTTTAGAATAGTAGATACCCTTTTGTGTCTTTGCATCAATTTTCTAAGAAAACAGCCTTAAAAAAGTGTCTTGTTGCATTCAAAGTCATACGGTCAGCCTTATTTTATGTAAAGCATTTTCGGCCACTAGCATAAAAACAAAGTGCTAAGAATTACTTATAATATGTTTGCATCAGAATTTTTTTCCCTCATAATCAATCATGACACTTAAAACACTCACAAAACTTCTTCCCAGAATTAATTCTGGTTTCAGAATCAATTATAAAAGGATTTCGAAACATGCTCTTAAGCTATAGCATTGTACACATTAACATTAGTAAGTACGAGGATATGATACTGTTTTTGAAGGACTTACTGAATGTCCCAAGATAAAGGTCTTTATTCCCTGCAACTCTGCCTATTCTTGCTTGCCATCTTCCATGTTGGTGGTGCCTGCATATACAAACATCAAAAAGTGGATTTAAGCTCTAATGAACCCAAGTGATTTTTTCTAATTCAGAGGAAAAAAGGGGCAAGGGAAAAGCATGAAGAACCTTGTCACCCCTCTGTACATTGAAGCACCTCTTGAAAACCCACTGCTCTTTCTGCATAGCAATCAGAAATACACATAATCATCAATTCATCATATAATTAAGCATGCTAAAGGGATTTAAATGAGAGAATTTTGGTACTTTTCTAGCATTATCCAAAATATTGACTAGTGTATTTGTTCTCATCTAACAACTTTTCACTTTAACAGAAATTGTCTCGATATGTGATGTGTTCCTATTTTTATACTTTTCAACGCGTATCCAAACGAGTTCATCCGTGTTTGTACCTTCTCAAGTGGGCAACATACTCCTGCCTGGTCATATTCTTCATTTCTTCAAGTTGAGTTTGGTAACTTTCCAGCTGCCAAAGAAAATAGAGAAAATGAGACTCCAAAGAGTACATCACACAGCAATTTGCAAGTATAAAGTGCCCCTTAATCAAAACATACCGGGAAGTTTATATGTGTTGAAGGTCCCCAATACTTAAGAGCCGCAAGATCATAGGACCTCGCCGCTTTCTCTTCCATATCATAGCCACCTAAAGTTCAAAAACAATAATTAACTACTTACATTAGTTACAAAAGCAAGTGTGTTTGCAATGATGATATTTAGAGTAGGAATTGGTACTTACCCAAATAAACTGTGACATGCAACGTTTTGTTGATGCATCATCCACAATATGAACAAATGATAGATAGCAGTTAGTGGACATTGCTCAGATTACTATTAAGTAAGAACAAAGACCAATAATGCAGTAGAATTAAAGACATACTTAGAAACACAAGGTCAAATTCACAATAACTTCATGTTTTGCTAACTAGCTAACCTTGTCTTCCTTTCCTGGTTTGTCCTTCCTTCTTGCAACTGTTATCCCACAAATGTGCTTCATATCTACCGGTCCATCTATGCCTGAGACAACAAACAAGGAGTTTCATGAAAATTGTGAGAAAAGTAAAATATTAATAGAGCACACTTTTGTTTTTTGAGGTCAATAAAGCACACATTGTTAATGGTCACTAAACTAAAGTAGTACTACTATAAAGTTGACTATATTAACTAAAAATGGAATCAAATTGAGGATAAGTAATGAAACTTAGAAATCCAAAATTGTAAAGTTAGGTTGCTCAACTGCATGTTTGAAATATCATTGAGAATGGTGGAATTTGACCTTGATTTTGGAATTAATTTCCAAACATGCATTTCGAAATCCTTAAACCAAATATCAAACCATGATTTAGAAATCCTTAAACTAAATCATGGTGAAGCTTCTCTAAATAAGTTTTGAAGTGAAAGAAATTAATGAGAAACAGATACAAACATGTTTTAAAGAGGTGAACTAACTAACCTTGTAACACCTCTATACTGTGAAGTTCTCTGCCCAAATGTGTCAATGGATTTCCTATGAACAGGTTGCTTCTGACCAAGCTTAGAAGACCCTCTCTTCTTAGCTTCCACGGCCACCGAGTCAGTCCCAGTCCCAGAAGCTGAGATCTGACTCGGGACCGTGACACAACTAGACTGAGAACCAGGACTCATAGACAAACTCAGTGACTGCAACTCCCCACAACCAACACCAGAACCAGAACCACCACCAGAACCTGAACCACCACCACCACCAGAACCTGAACCACCACCACCACCATCATCTCCAATGCTGCTACTATTCACTTGATTCTGCTCCATAGAAGAGTACTCTCTGGGAGTCACCCAGTTTCTGAAGCAAGCAATGTCATCTTCCTCTTCCACTTGAGCAATGTGGGGCTCCTTGCTTTCTTCTGCCAACAAGGGTGCTTGAAACATTTCATGGCAAGCAAGTGCTGAGTAAAATGGGTGAGATTGGACATTGTCATGAGCTTGTTCCCTGAAGGGATCAGAAAGAAAGTCTCTGTTGGCATCAGGTTCTGCATTGTGATGGTTGTAGTAGATGCTGTCTAAGCTGAGAGCCATTGCCTCTCTTTCATCATGGCCTCCATATTCTTGAGCTTCCATAGTTGCACCACCAAGGAAGTCCTCAAGTTTTGGAGATGAAGTTGGCACCATCACTTCAATAGGAAGCAAAAAAACAAGGTCATGAAATCATTTCAAAATGAACTCAGAACAATTAAAGAAGAAAACTTTATACTTTTTCTGTTGAGATCAAGTATCGGCATTCAACAGTGACTAACTTCCTCACTAGAAGTGTTCACTAAGTTGTAAGCATTTTACCACAAGATGTGCTACATTCCATGAGTGAAGGTTCAACCCCAACTTCATGATTCTCATGCTTAAAGGATGAGGTGAATAATCACCTAAAATATGTTGTGGTTTAAGAAGAAAACTTTTGAATGCATTGAAAAGTTTGTGAAGAAAAAACAAATATAGGGGAAGAAAAAAAAGTCCAACCTTGGGTTTGTGATCTGGTGAGAGCTTCCATAATGCAAAGGGAACCATCAGATTTGAGGGGCATCATAGCCGAAGGAGAATAATGAAAGGGGCTATTTTCCCCTACACCATAACAGATTCCAGAATGTGACAGATAGAAGTCTGAGGGAATAGTGCTGCTAGAAGCTGCAGAATGATAGTAGTGATGATGATGATCTTGATGACTATGATGATGGGGAGATGCAGAAGAAGTAACCTCCATTTTCATATGAGGTGAGAGAGAGAACCCCAACCAGTTGTTATGATGATTGTTCCCATCATCATCAGTGTTGCTATCATTCATGGACTTCTTCATGATCTTGAAAAAAGGTTTGAACTTTGAACTTGGTAGTAGCTAATAGTATCACTCAATCATTGGGTGGAAAATGAACAAATGATGATCATGTCTAGAAAAAAAACAACAACAACCTCTTTGCAATACAAAGACATGGTTTTTGTTGTTTAGCTAGAGCAGAAAAAATTTCTCACTCTCTTTTCGTTCTATTCTATGTGCTCATCAAACAAGTGAAACTGGTCTCTTTAAACAAAGCAAAGAGAATGAGTTACAAGTGAACAAGCAAGTGAAACTGGGAGCACCCACTTCATTCCATAGGGATCTGTGTTTTATATCATGAGAAAGACCATGTCTTTTGATTTTGCTTTCTCTCTTCTTTTCTTTTTCCTTAAAATAAATTTTTTTCCTTGAAATAAAAAGAATTAGAAAAAGGGTAACTCTGTCCTAAACCCTGTCTCTTAAACCCAGAATCAAATCAACAAGTAACACCAAAAACCAAAAAAATCTTGAAAGTGGATTATTAATTAAGGAGGAGCAAGACCCAAAATGGGAATGGTATGAGAAACCTTTTTTGGTTCAATTTTTGAGTCTGTGTTTGTTGTCTGTGTGCATGCCTCGAAAACTTGAATGCCGGTGGTGTGCTACTGCTAGGAGGAGTAGCTGAATCTAGTGTGAAATAGCTAATATCTTAGAGTGAATAGGAGTTGAGAAAGGACAGAAAACCTCACCTAAAAACAATATTAATTTTGCAGTGATGTCAATGTTACTGTACAGGGGGCCTTAGCCTTAGATTTGACATGCAGGACATATCTGCCCATCCAGTCACTTCATACAGTACTCCCATCCTGTGCCACCCTGCATTCTGCAAAGTTTAAAAAAAGAAAAAAAACAAATAAAATAATTTAATGGATATGCACTGTCGGTGTAAAATAATTTTACACAGACAACCAATCATAACATGTCACGTAGGAGGAATACTACAATTGCATATTTGCACACATTAATTTTTAAGTTTTATACATTCACAATCATTTGATTTTCACATTTTTCATCTGTTTTTCTTCAATTACATTATTTATTATAATTCTTATTTTTTCTCACTTTTATTTTTATGTAGATATTAAAAAAAATTCTACAATAAATAAGGACGAGAAAAGAATAATCCATTCTAACATTTTAGATCTTTTTAAGATGGAGAGGAGTTTGAATGGTGTGTCACCATCTCGTCCCTTCAAAGGTTTTCTTTAATATGAATTTCTTAAGCTTTGATTTTCTCTTTCGTTGTTCTTTTATGAAGAAAGAGCCCTCTAAGAGCCTAGGTTTTTTTACTAGAAGAAAAAGAAGAAAAAGTGGTCGGTCTAAGAAAGTCACTAAGAGTCAAAGGCACGCATGATCCTCAGACACGAGATTGTGTTTATGAAGGAGCAAGTCATATGTGATTCATTGGTAAAGAGTTGAGTCTTATTTGGGATGGACTTGACGAAGAGGCCATTGAGGGATGTGTGAATCATCTCAAACGTATTCACTCTGATAAGTATGGGGATGCTTGAGGTGTCAATTATCTTTGGTCTAAGTTTGTAGTTTGCTTTATTTTCATTGTTTTTCCCTTTGATAAGAGTGGGTGGAGCCGTGGAAGCGTTTTAGGGTTGCCTTTTTTGGTTTACTTTGTTGTACTTTGGATCGTGTCTGATTGGATGTAAAGATTACTCATAGGGGTGCACATAGGTTGGGTTGGATGGATTTTTGTCAAAATAAAATCCGAACCGATCAAAATTGTATGGGTTGGGTTGGATTTCACAAATTTCTTCTTCGGACCCGATCCGAACCAACCCGACGAAGTTTGGATTGAGTTGGATGGATTTATTGAGTCCATATATTAAAATAATAATATATCTGAAATATTAAAAAATCTTGCAAAAATTATTATAAATTCAGAAAAAGTTATAAAAAATACTAAATATGTTATTATACTAAATAGCATGAAAAAGACACAAAAAGTTATAGAAATAATACCACATAAATGACATATAGCCAAATATCATGAAAACATAAAACTTAATTACTAAATGATATGAAATAATCTAATATAAATAGTATCTAAAAAGCCAAAAACAATACTAAATGTCATGCCATGACACTTAGAACTTAGATGTCTTCAACATGCCAAATAACTATATATAAACATGTAACAAATAACTACGAACAAATACTCTAAGTTCAAATATGACAAATAACTACAAATACTTAAGTCTCAAAGTTTCAAAAAGTCATCACTCCGACACTAGCACTCCAAGTATGAGTAAAATTATAAAAATTATTATTACATGTATGGATTCTGGGTTGGGTTGGATGGATTTGAACTGAATCCGAAATCCGATCCGAACTTGGTTGGGTTGTAGTAAAATCCATCCGACTAACCCGATTGCCCGATCCAACCCGCATTTTTTCTATTGGATCAGATTGGGTTGGGAGGGTTCATTGGATTTACCCGGCCCATGTTCACCCCTAATTACTCATATGAGAGGGTTGGTCTCCTATCTTTTATCTTCATTAAATAAAGTTTTGCTTTTAAAAAAAAATTGTTCTTTATTAATAAGGTACAACACAGTTGGTAGATGGTTGGTCTACTTAAGCGTTTAGTTGCAGGCTAGATTCCTTAGTAGCGTGTATGGAGAAAGATTTGTTGAGGGTGATATATCCACTTAATGTGATCTCAAGATTTCGAGAGAATTGATCTCATAGTTGCCTGCTTTGGGATGTGTACAAAAAAATTGTTCCTTGCACCTATACACATTAAATTATTTATAAATAAAATCATTTATGAACAATCTATTTTGGATTGGATACTAATATTAAATGTAAAATGGTTTTGATTGATTCACACTTTATTTTCTTTTCCATCTCCTTATCACTCTCTTTCTCTTCCTTAATCCCATTTTTTCCTATGTCATCAATCATCACCTATTATATCTCTCACTTCCTTCCATTTTCTTCATTTTCTCTTCCTATCATATCCCTCACTTCCTTCCATTTTCTTCATTTTCTCTTCGGATGGAGGTGAGGAGATAAAGAAATTAAGCATAATATTATACAAAAATCATAGTGGCCATTATATAATTTAAGTATAATTGGTTAAAGAAAACTACCAGAGTTGGGGGTGACTATGGCACCAGGAAGTCACCTTCTCCCTCCACCTCTGCACATGAGGGAGAATCAAGAGAAGGTTTGAAAGGGATCAAAAGTTGGAAAAGATCATTCGACGATGGTGCTCTTATAACACCCCTAATTTTATACACTATAAAATAACATATATTAAAAATAACATGTAAAAAGAAAGAATAATAATTGTGTTGAAATACTTAAATACTAAAAATCGAATGGACAAATCAATTTATTTTTAATAGTTCTTTCAAAACTACATTATTAGAGTCATGAAAATAATTTAAAGACTCCTTATGCACATGATGACCTATATTGTGACCATGATCCGACTATTTGACGTGTCTCTAACTAACTACTTGTGATCCTGCGTACACGACACATACTTCCGTCTACTATCTGGAATGTCTCAAGCGAGTTGCTTTCTTTCTCTGAAAAAAAAAAACATGAAAGTAAATGAATGAGAATTTTACAATTCTCAGTGATAACAATATCCACTCCAAAAACAAGAAAAACTTACATAAACGTAAATTAAGTAGTTATATCAGCGGTAAACATTTCAAAAATAACTACTAGCTTCACCAATGAAAATAACATAGTTAAATCTCTTTCAAATTAAAGGTCATTCTTTAATTCATTGTTATCACTTGTTTTTCTTGGCCCTTCGACCACTTTTGCATATTCCAACTGCGGCTTAGAGCTCTATCCGAATGCAAGGGCGTCCCCCTGCCTAGGAACCTGTGTTCCAGGAACTATGCAACTAGATCACCTCAACTGCTAGAGGATCATTTCACTTAAAGTGTTTTAATTAACATTTCATTCTTATGTCTTAACACCCAGGATTCGCCTTTCAACTGGAACCGACCTTTGAGTATCCAGGTTTGCCCTGCAGTGTTGTTCTTAAATAACATTCGGGATTTGCCTATACTGGTCATCGTAAAGGTCACCAGGTTTGCCCCGCAATGTTACACGATCTCTTAAATATTATCATATAAATTAAATTGGGATCGTACAAACTTTAAAATATGGAATAAAACTAAAACAACGGAGAAATCGTCTAGGACCATTTTCAATATTTCAGGTAAAACAACTAAATAGTAATAAGCTGAACTTTTAAGTAATCAGAGAGAGGCGGCAGAGCCGACCATTTCAAGACATAAAATGTAATAACAAATTATATTATCTAACAAAGTTAAATAAAAATCAATATCATAAACATAAACTTAATATTATAAGAGAATAAATAGATCAAAAGAGTAGTTATAAAGTAGACAACGTTAAATAAAATTGATGTAGATAAAAGAGAGTATGTGTAATCATAAAATTAAAGTTGAAATACATAATTAAAACTGGCTAGACATACTTATAAAATTATAGAGTAGATTTAATTAAAAGAAGTAGATATAGTTATCACCTTACTAATTTATCTTGCCCATTCTTTCATCTTCCCTCCTCCTAGCATTTTTTTTTTTTTTGACTTTCTGTTCCCTTTATCTTGCAACCTACATACTATCTCTTCCTCTCTCAAAGTGTTAATGATCTCTTTCATTCTTTCTCTGTTTCGCGCTCCCTCTCTTATTTTCTCTAGCAAATTCATTCCTCACGTATGTCTTTGCCATGCTTTCCAAATCTCATGCCTATTTATAGGCAAATTTCCATTCATGCTCTATGTCCACGTTTCCTTCTTCAACAATTTATCAAGAGATATTTGTTCTAAAGTAATTATTACAAGCCACACCTGTCCACCCACTTGGCAACTCATCGTTTTTTATTTATTTATTTAATCAAAAATCTTTTGTAAAACCATAAATATTTAGGAAGTAAATAATTATTTACCACCACGTGGCTTCTTTGATGAAGATGATTGATATTATTTTAATATATTTTACCTATAGATAATTAGTCAATAAATCACTAAAAATCACACACGTGACTTCTCTGTGTAAAATGGTAAAAATGATGTCTTTCCTTAACATGCATGTATTTTATTTGACACTATATTTTAATGTTATGCATCTTGATATTTTAATCACTTATACTTTTAGGAATATAACTTCTCTCTTTTCTTTATAGAACTCCGAAAATAATTCTACAATCTTATTACTACTCATATTAACATATCACAAGACCAACAATATACTTATTTATTTAAATTTAAGGTTGAGCAAATTCTTTTAAAGGTTAAATGATAGTAATTTATATTTATAAACTATGCTAAAAATTAGGATGTTACAGCTCTGACTTGGGTAATGGATTGAAGGTGAAAGGTGAAGGAACATCGGGTTTGGATGTTCGTCTTGAAAATGACGATGTTTTTTTTTAGAACAAGCAAATTATATTAATAGAAAAGATAAATCATGAGAACAATCCTCTCTTGTGGATTGGTTGATAAAGACTATAAAAGATACAACATGGATCCCGATCTCAAGCTAAATGAGTCTTATCACCCTTTAACTATTTTGGTGTCAAAGAAAACTTATGAAGAGCCTCATTAAAACCTCCTTGAGAAAAATTCAATGGGAAAAACCCCAAGGGAAAAAAAGAATACTCACTCAAAAGCCAACAACCAAAATAGATAATATCCTAATCTTCAAAAGGAAACATCTCATATCATGGAGCTAATAAAAAGGAAAAACACAAGCACAGGGGTACTAAGTAACTAAGATATGTAGCCTATGCAATTGGTTTGATAGCCGACCCACTTCATGCTTTCTTGCTACAATTTGCTGCTCTGTGGTCCAAAAATGCCCTTTTTTCCACCGGATGATTCACCCCTTCCAGCACTTGTATGATCCCTTCACTCAATAACCAGCGATCAATTATGGTCCATAAGCCTCCTTGTCTGCTACTGAACCAGGTATAATCTCCAATAGCAAGCGGCAGGCCCAATAATCCCAATACCATCCACAAAATTACATATGCTAATATCCATAGCATCATCCCACCTCAAAAAATGACGATGTTAATGATTGCGTAATGGTGATAAAAAAGACAAACTCTGATTTTTGGTTGTTGGGTTTTTGTGGGTTGGGTAGAGAACAAAGGTTCCCATGAGATGGCTAGTGGCAGTTCCAGTGAGGGGTTTGGACTACATCATGGAAGTTCGAGGGTGTTGGCTTCAGTTATTCAATGTCTTAAGGGTCTCATAGAGGCTGGTGGTTATAGGCTGAGAAGAAGTGTTTGGTTCGTCGAGGCTGCAGATATTCAATGAATCAAAATTATTAACATTAAGGGTTTTAGTTCCTGACTTGTAAAGAGGAATCGAATTGGAACCCTAATTTTAAAATCTTTGCACCTGATCCCTAAAAAATATTTAGTCAAAATAAGTCGAATTGACGCAGTTAACCGTCCATGTGGTGAGTTAGTCAACTATGGGGTGACCACGTGGACTTTTTACATCATTTTTTGTCCTTGTAAATTTTGTAATCATATTTAATCATTCCTTTTCCCCCTTCATCTTCTTCCTCTTCCCCTTCATCTCCTTCCTCCATAGCTCAACCCAAACACTCATGTTCTTCCTCAGAATTAATGATTATTTTCAAAAATTGAATGTATTTGATCACCTTTGTTACGTCACAAATGACAAGCAGATCACTCGTGTCAAAACTGAACGATTCTATCGCAGATCTCAATCCTTCTATTGTTTACTCCATGATTTGCATGTAATTCATGATCTTTAGCTACTTGTATACTATAAAAATTTAATTGACCCATCATCAAATATGTGTTTGATGTAGTGTATTCCACTAGTTTAATTCGGTTAGGAACAACTTGAGATGGAATTTTAATCTCTCATATATGAATTATATGCTGAGAAAGGAGATCCAAAATCACCCCTTTCAGCATAGGAAACACAATTGTAATTGTTTATCCAAAACATGCACTATAAGCAGACATTATTATTGGCCTCTGTCCTATCAATATTTCTTATTATTGTCACGAAAGTCTGATTGTAATGCTTAACACTATCTTTTAACTACATTACAACATAATTAATTTCAATCCTTTTCTTTATAATACAGATTTAGACCTTCTCAAATCAGGCAATAGATCAAGACAAAGTACAATTATCAAATGCTCCAACCATATATATTAGTTTTACAATCACGTGGTACAAATTTTTTACAAGTTATATTTGTTCATCCACACCTTATAATGCTTGTGGATAACTTCTTATTACTTAATTTTCATTACATAGACATAATATTGTAAGACAAACAATCATCTTCCTTTATACATAATTCCAACACTTTCATATAATCAAATTAAAAAAATCCAACAAATATAAATGATCCTAAGCCAAACAATCAAACTTAAAGTTGTTTCACTTTATCAAATAAGTGATGTGGGGAAACCATCTAGAAACAAACCACCAAAGCAATAAAGATAAGTGAAGAACTTGACTAAACGGTTGTGGAGATCAAAGTTAAAGAATAAACGATGGGGGAGCTCCTAGGCACAAATCGGAAGGAACGAGAGTGAATAGATTAATTACAACGGAGGTGGTGGCAACAACAAGATGTGATGGCAGCGACAGAGTGTGATGTGAAGTGGGATGATGCGCGGAAGTGAAGTAATAGCGCGAAAATGAAATCGTTGGCAGGGAGGGAAGCAAATATGTTGGCTGAGTGTGAGGGTGAGGGCGACGACGAGGAGTGAGGGGGGAGATCATATGTCGTCGTCAGAGGAACCACCGAGAAAGTGAGCGTGAGAGGGGAAGACGAGGAGGGAGGAGGGGGTGGATCAGGTGGCGTCGTCGGAGGGAGAGGGTGTTGGTGACAAAGGAGGGAGAGAATGATTGTGAGGGTTTGAGGGAGTGAGTGAGTGTGAATGTTTGAGGGAATGAGCTAGAGAGTGAACAAGCTTATATGGAAGATGAGGAGGACGAATCAATGAAGATTAGTGTCAGCTAGGCCTAGTCGATGCTAAGATGACCGATGGATGTAGGGCCAAAACCGCTCCTAATTGTCGATAGCCGAATACTTAGTTGTCTAATGATTTTAGTGTCTATCCAAAACATAGTTGATTATTAGTAAGACTACCCTAAATGTCATCAGTCTTAAGTGAGTTTTCGAGATGTGGAATGTTGTGGTCTCTATATTATTTTCCATTATACAGCAAAGCCCAGCCCATACAAGTAAAGTGAAAAGAGAAAAAGAAAGAAAATCTTTGACAAAAAAATGAAGTAGTAATGAGAATCACGTGAGATGAGAAAATCCACAACATGAGAGCAAGTAAAGATAAAGAGATGGAAGAGGCAACGTGGAACAACAAAGTTAGATTTTGAGATCCCTGGCCCCTGCTGTGATGGCTACCCGACTGAGGAAAATCGATCACTAGCTGTAGTGTGTTGTGGCCCTGTTCACTTGTGCAATTTTCTGCCACTGTCACTGCCAGCATATATGTTTGGCCTAGCTATATTACAATTTCAAAAAAAACCCTCACTCATCTCATCTCATCTCATGTCATGCAAACTGGTCTACAACCTTGTTCCCTTTCTTTACCATTACTCTCTTTCTCTCCCTCTCTCCTCATTATGCTCCCTTCATTGGATGCAAATTCAATCCAACCCTTCTTTTGTCATCCCCATCAGCCCGTGCTGAGATGAAATGTCAAAATCCAATTTTGTATGTCGTGTCACGATCACCTTAGATTCTCAGTCTATCGGCCAATCAAGGTAGTCTTCTTTTCTCTTTTTTTCTTGTTCTTATCTTTTTCTTATTTGAAGGAGGACAGAGGTACAACTTGGTTTTCTTTTAACCTTCTTCGTTTTTTTCCTAGAAAAAAAATGATGTTCTTAGGCTTATTTCTACTTACACCTACAAAATAATAGAAAATAATATGAATATAAGAGAGAAATGTGAAATATGATAATTAATATAACACAAAAGAAAAGAAAGATGAGAAATTAAAAAAATTGAGTAAGTCTCTAAATGATAGTTTAAATGGTAAAAGCTATGAGACATATGAGTTTAGTGAAGAAGGTCCATGGTTCAATCCCTGAAGGTGCAATTTATCTTTCTGATATATAAAAAAAAATTGAGTAAAAATGTGATGTAAGAAAAATAAAATATGAATCAAAATTATTTAATTTTTTCTGCATTGATTGGTCATGCCAATCACAAATATTGCAATTAAGAAAATATTCAATGATCGAAGAAAACCCTAAACAGGTTGTTGAAACTTGAAACTCAGTAAATAAACAAAAAACCAATCAAAATTGTGTTTGAAAACCCGGAAACTATTCATGGAAGAAAGAAGCTATTAAGAGAAAGGATGTATGGGAAGAGGAATAAAATGTTGCTTTACACTCCAAACCTAATTACACTTGGAGTAAATATGAAAAGAAAGAGATAAATAAGTAATATAATATATGATGTAATAGAAACTTAAGATATATAAATAGAAAGTGAGTGGAAATAAGATGAAATATAAATTCATTCATAAACCCAATGAGTTTGATTGGGTTTATATATCTTTGAGGAAAAATGAATTTGGTAAAATTTATATGTTTTGGAATTTTATTCACTGTCATATTTGAAATTTATATGTTAGTAAATTAGTCCTTCTTAGGATTTTCACTCAACTCTTATGTCTCTAGCTCTTACCACTTGAGCTATACTTCGGGGACATATTTGGATTTGTGTTAGACAAACTCTCTAAAGCACATTTTAAGAAGAAGCTTCGTATTGTAGCTTATGAGTTGACGTGGTTTTGAAGGTTAAATGTTAATTCTAAACATGTAACAAACATGCACTTAGTATTGAATTTAAAGTTAAAATCAATTATGAGGAGAAACTTATGTGATGAGTAGCTCCAGTGTATTAGAGTTTATAATGAAATAAAAACTCATTAAAACATGCTATTTCAATGTGGGAAAAGTAATTGTGAAAGAAATAAAATTGATCAAAACATACTATTCTCATGAAGAAATTAGTGGAATATCACAATCGTTGATGGGTCCAAAAAAATTTTTTGTGAGGGAAATATATACATGTGATTTCGTCAAAACACAAAAAAAAAAAATCTCAAAATGAGGGCCAAAGACGCAAAAACGAAAGTCCTAATCTAAGGCTTACCTCGTGAATTAAACTATCATCCCTACAATCTGAAGGAGGATCATCTAATATATGTAAACCAAAATCTGGCTCATGAGATTTTCTGGCTAACCAGTCAGCTACCATTATACTCTATTTTTCGGCTAACCACTCACCTTGATAAGATTATAATCCTCTCATGTGAAAATTCTCATGTTAAAATTTTGTATCTAG
Organism: Lotus japonicus; assembly: GCF_012489685.1. Taxonomy (NCBI): domain Eukaryota; kingdom Viridiplantae; phylum Streptophyta; class Magnoliopsida; order Fabales; family Fabaceae; genus Lotus; species Lotus japonicus. The sequence goes on along the minus strand of NC_080045.1, from coordinate 6,054,143 downwards.
CTATCTGTATTGTAATTTCGGTTCTCGCACAGGACAGATGTTCTACGCGATGCTGGGACAACCAGTTCGACAACTGACTAACAGTAACAAAACCAGCAAAATAATAAAGAAGAACACAGAGGATTGGTAACCCAGTTCAGTGAAAAACTTTCACCTACGTCTTGAGGGCTTGCACCCAAATAAAAGAAATCCACTATCTCAAGATTCAGGAATTACAGACACTCATGAACACCACAGTTCATAGTTCACTTCCTAATCTACCAAGTGTATTTCTACTTAGTATCTCAACCTAAGTATGAGAGTCTCTCTCACTTTCTCTCAATCACTGCCACAGTGATTGATAACAAACAATCAACAATCAGAGTTTGAAGAATCAAAGAACACAGAACACAACTTTGCTTTATAGAATCAGGGAGCAAAGTTTGTTCACAAGAAACAAGGACAAAGAACAATGAACAACCCTAAAACACTTGATCTCTCTCTCTATTAGCTTTGGTGGTCTTCTTGTTTTAGGTCTTCATCCTTTTATATACTTCAACAGCAGTAGCATAGGCACTAGGGTTTGCTTGGGCTGAAGTAACAGATTGCAACAACAAAACAAATCAAAACTGAATCTCCAAGATATTGTTGCGTTTTTCAAAAGTAAAGATAGAAACAAATCTTTTAACAAAGATTGTTTCAACAAATAACAACCCACAAATAAAAACCCTTCTGGTACAGCTACTTGATCCTCAAGTAACTACAAAACATATCTTCATAAAATCTTCAAGGGCCCACAAACACGTTCCAAGCAAAGGACTGATGTCATAACTTCACGAAATCAGATGTCAAGGCATCTGCTTCGACATCAGGTTGTCTTTGACAAAATGCAGACAACAAAAAGTAACAACATGTATCTTCATAAACATTTGTCCTACTCATACCTATTCAGTACATACATGTGAAGAGAGATAGACACAAAGTTATGGCATGAGAAAACATAAAAAAATCTTAATCCAGATAACACCTAATTGACCATGCCTTCCTGAACCAAGCGCGAAGCACGAATAAGATTGACCAAAGAAGCTACATGTAAAAATGATCACAAAATTTATTAAAATGATGAATTTCTACTTGAGAATCACTTTCAATGAACACCCCAGATATGATTTCTCTCAAGCTAGAGATAATACTGATATACACACATAAATTTGAAACAATATCAACTCTAAAATTTGTAACAATGAACACCCTCCTTTTTCACTCACGCTATTAGACGTCACACAAACAAAATATGAGTATTCTCCCCTCACCCGCTTGATTTGGATACTTGGTCTAACTTAATTTTACACGTCTTTTTTTAACTATTTTTTAATTCATTTTTCTTAAACTCAACCTGCGAGGTGATGGAAGTCTGAAGCTACTATAAAAATTTGTTGATATATAATTGTGCGGCACACACAGTGTTTGATGGGGGCAGTATAATATAATAGGGGCTCTAAGAGCATCTCCAATGCAAGGTTCTTAGTTCTTATTTTTTAGTTAAGAACTAAGAACTGAGTTCTTACCCACTGGAGGGGCTGGGGTACGTGGAGTTCTTAATTCTTAAAAATAAGAACTAGTTCTTATATAAGATGTTTTACTTTTTGAGTTCGTAGCATAAAAAATTAATTTTTTCTCTCTCATTCATTTAATTTAAGTATTGAATTAACATTTAAATTTAAATCAAAATTATATGTAAATAAAAAATATTAATAAAATGATATTGTGAGACCGAATGAATAATGCTAAGAACTAAAAACTCATGTTTGGAGTAAAATTTGCAAAGAGTTATTTAAGCACATGTGGCAGTACGAGCCAACATAAATAGTGCAAATAACTAAAAACTAAGAATTAGCATTAGAGATTCTCTAACTGTATGTTTGAGTAATTGAAAACCAGCGTTAATGGTGATTTGAATGCCAAAATTCAAGTTTCAAGGGACCATATTGTGAAAGCATCCTCCAAGTATCATTTACATTCAATTGAATGTAGTGATAATGCAAACATACAGTAAGAATGTGAAACTTTGTTCTTGGAAGATATATTTACAAGTACTCGCCTAATTGAACTGCAACAAAATGGTGCAATTTTGCACTCTCGAAGTTGACCAAATATAGCAAGTCATCACATCATTATTATTTTTTAGATTAATATATTTTACACAGTTCTAGTGGACGGAGAGTTTCCATGCTTGAAACTCTGACGCCGCTTATCATGGTTGTGCCCTTCAAATAACAAGAGCATCACATATCATGTCGCTCATTTTCAATCATGCCAAACAACATGTGCGTACTCATGATCACTTAGCGTTAGGACTCTTTCTCATAGACCTTAGAGAAATGTGATTAGTTTGCAAGCTATTCCATGGCGTGAAACTTCACCATCTCGATCGCAATCACTGTCATAACCTTCAACAACCTCATTTGGTAGTGCGCACCCATGTGCATCTAGAGCTTCACATCACGCTGGAACCTTTTCCACCTCATAAAGACGTACTCGATGTCCAATTCCACGACATCGAGCTTCAATGATGTACTCCTGCAGCTTCGTCACAGTTTATAGTGCCTTGAACTTGTTCCCATTCAACGTATGTGCTTTCGGAGGTTTGCATCTCGTCATGACCCTTTCTCGCAGAGATGTGTTCGACGGGCAAGGCCTCTAGCATCAAGATCTCAAAATCCCCATGACGCTCTTCAATGACATTGTTTTCTACAAGCTTCATATCACCTCTGAAGCTTTTGCTTCACTTAAGGCTCCAACATGGAAGTGTTTGGTTGAAGAACAGAGATTTCAATGCAGACAGTGGCATATGGAGGTGTTTGGCGAAAGGATGAAGAGACTGGTCTGCAACTACGACAAGGTTTTACAATTATTATTATTATTTGTACAAAATATTAGACAACATGAATTCAAAAGCATCAAACCTCTCTTGTTCGGAAGAATCGAAACACATCGAAATGGTACCAGCCGTACTTAATAATAGAAGGATTTGGCAGAAATATGTAAAATAAAAAATTCAAACCTATATTGAAATTATCTTTGTCAATGTAGGGTGGGGGGTCCTTCCTAAATATAAACACCATATACAACTACGGCTATGCTTGTTTTTCTGTTTGACCTCTTGAATTTGCTTTTGGTTTGCATGTAACGGTGTGCCACTATATCATCATGTTTGGGTAATTTGAACTCACTTTCACTTTAACCCACTTTTGTCTCAAAACCCACATTCAGCCAACTTGACACAATGTGTGTTTGGATTTCAGTTTGTAAAACAGAGTTTGAGTTAATGTGGGTTTGCAAAACAGAGTTTGGATGAATGTGAGTTTATTGTAATGTGATTTATGTTTGAATACTTTTATTCTAAAAGTATGTTTGATAAATTAATTTTGTTTGGATAATATTAACCAAAAGCACTTTCATATGTGTATAATTACTATAAGGGCTCGTTTGGTACACCGTATTAGGCATGATAGTATAAGCTTATACAATACATTATGGGCTTATCTATTGTTTGGAGCTCACATTGTATTGTATAAGCTTATACATCAATCTCCTCTTATACATCAAAATGATGGATTATTTAATCCACCCTATAGATGATGGATAAGGCATGATAAGAGTGCAATGTATAAACTACTTCAATATATTTAATCAACCGCCACCACAATCACCCTCCACCACCACCGCCTCCACCACTACCAATACCACCACCACCACCACTGTCGCTGTCACGACAAACACCTTCCACCACCACCACCATCGTCGCCGCCACCACCACCACCACTGTCGCCCTCCACCACTGTCACTGTCGCCACCACCGTCGTCGACAACACCACAACCACCACTGTTGTTGCTACCACAACCATCCTTCACCACCACTACCGCCGCCATCGTCGCCACCACCACCGTCGCCGCCACCACCACTGCCGCTGCCATCACCACCACGCTCTAGTCATCGTTATCGCCACTATCACCACCCTCTATAACCACCGCCACCACCACCCTCACCACCACCGCCACTACTGCCACCACTACCACCATCGTTGTCGCCACCACCACTACCACCATCGTTGTTGCCACCACCACTACCACTACCGCCGCCGTCACCACCACCACCACCACCACTGCCACCATTGTTGATACCTTCATACCACCACCGCCACCGCCCCCACCCTCCACCACCACCGCCACCAACACCACCATCCGCCACCACTGTCACTACCACTACCACTACCGCCACCACCACTGCCACCATCATCACCTTCCAATACTACCACTACCACACCACCAATGTTGCCATCAAATTATACAGTGTATGACCAAACGTTGTATAGTATTAAAATTTTATCAGACCCTATCCTATCAGGCCTAATACAATCATGTCATATACTATCAGGCCTTATACTATACATCGTATCAAACGAGCCCTAAAAGTTTAATATCAATGTACCAACCAACTTTCATCCAAAGTAGAAGTGAGGATTGAGTGGAGTTAAGTGAAAGTGGGTTTTGAATACAAAGTGAGTTAAGGTGAATGTGAGTTGAAGTCATCCAAACGTAGTGACACATTGTTCAATACAACCCAGCCCACATTGAGGTGCTCTAACTGAAAAAACAAACATAGCCACAACCTTCACTTCTACTTTCAGTTGGCACCGTTGGGGCATTAATTAAACACAACCCTCACTATATTAGTTTATCCAACTCTGTTTTAAAATAAAAAGTATTCAAACATAAATCGCATTACACTCAAACTAATTTTGCTCAAACTATGTTTTGCATACTCACATTCACTCAAACTCTGTTTTGCAAACTGAAATTCAAACACAAACTAAGCTGTTTGTTTGGATTTATGTGCTTCGTAAATGTGATGTTTCGATTGCCTAGCTATGTTTGGTTTATCTATTTGACTTATGTTGCTATCCGATTATTAATGAACAAAGACTGTGAAATATATTTCTTTTTTTTGGTATTACAGGTTTTTAAGAACAAGCATTAACTGACCTGTCAGGAATGTGATGAAAAAGAAAGCTAACCCTGTATGAGACCTGAATTTGCCTATTTCAAAATTAATTCATCAATTTTGGAAAATAAATTATGGTCATAACTATTGATGACTTGATAATTGTAAATTTTAATAATGCTTTTTTTTTGGTCGAATATAATGCTTAAATTTATTTTTCTAACATGACTCGTTACTTCAAAAATGATATTAATCCATGAGTGCTTATAAATTTACTCCGCCAGCTTGATGATGAGATCCAGCTGGCAATGTGACTGAAATCTCTTCATCCGAAGGACATGAACATTATTTGTACGGAACATGACATATCTTTGTCCGATGGTTTTGTTTTTGTTTTGGGAAAGATATGTTTACTTTTTACCTGTTTGTTTGAACAAGACAACGAAAAAATTAAACTAGAAAAAGTACAAGTATTATGAACTTAATTTAGATAAAAAAAAAGGCTTAATTGATATGGTATTTTAATGGTAATACCGAAATATATAAGGTTAAAGTATATTTTAATAAAACTATTAATCTTAGAGTACGGTCACCTATTAATTTTAAATATCCCATTTCAATTTGGCTTCTTTCACTTTTGGTTAAAACCATAACAAATTAAAAGACTACTATAATAATTAAATTCTAACAAAGAAGATGAATCATATTAGAATGACGAAATTTTAGACATAAAGTGGAAAGTCCTCCCAAAACTTCCAAACGTATCAAAGATCTAGATGCGAGGAGCTTTGCGTGAATTAAGACATCCCCCCAAAAGAACTCGATAATTCATACAACCATCGCTCATCAGTCATCACGATTTGAATCACAAACCTCTCAACTCTTCCTCTTTGAGTTAGACACCCAACTACCATCATTGGAAAGAGTCACCCTTCGTCCCTCCCTCTCTTTATATCACTACAACCAAGGCCCATAGTCGAGGACCTCCCGTCATTGTCAGAACTCATTTGCAGATTAAAACTTGTCGAAAAATGACATTAATGCCAAGGCTGAGGGTCAAAAACATGGTTGTTTCACCACTTTCAAATATCACATAGTCTAAATAAATTGCAACAAGAAGAGAGTTGTATCTATGTTGCGATTTCGCAATGGGCAATCCTAAAAAGATGGAAGATGACACAATAAGTAACACGATAAATAATAGTCTCATTTAATTTTTTATGTTAATAAAGCCATGAAGTAAATAGTACAAAAGTGGTATCAATGTTAAATAATATTTTTTTATTAAATTGCTCTCCAATTTCAACCCACACGTGGTGAATGCCAAAGATGGATACAACTTTGAAGGATCAAATTCTCGACTTAGGAGTTTAAACAAATATTTTTTTATCACTATGACCCGCATCTGTCGCGTAATATATATTAAATAGTACCTCCAGTCATTTTAAGAATAATGTTTGGTGTACACTAGGGGTGTTCGCGGATTGGATTGGATCGGTTTTGAGGAGAAAAATCATCCGATCCGATCTCATCGGTTTTATGATTTTGTCATCCAATGGATTTTTTACTAAATTCAAATCCGAACCAATCCGATCCAATCTATAGCGGTTTGGATTGGATTGGATTGTTCGGTTTTTGTTTCACTTTTTTTTACTTTGAAATTGTGTTGTATAAATTTTAAAAATACATAATATATGATAAATACAATGATACATAATTTATAACATTCATAAATTATAACATAGTCAATATATTTTAAAATTATGATTATAATTGTTTACTTTGATGCATGTATATAGTAAACTTTGATGCATGTTTGATATAATCAATATATATACAATAAATATGTACTATGTAAGTGTAAATGGAATGATATATTGATATATGTATAACTAAAAGTATACATATTTGTGAATGTTCGGTTTGGATTGGATTGGTTCGGTTTTGGAAATCAAATCCGAAATCCGAAATCCGATCCAATAAATAATTTCGGTTTTTTCAATTTTCAATCCGTTCGGTTTTCGGTTTGATTGGATTTCGGTTTTTTTGGATCGGTTTGTCGGTTTTGTTTGGATTGGTTCGGTTATGAACACCCCTAGTATACACCTCAAAGTAGAGGTGGAAAGAAGTGGAGGAGGAGAGAGATAAGAAGAAAAGAGAAAGAAAGTAAAAATATAATAGATGATTTGATTTATAGAAAAGAGAGAAATAAATAGAAAATAAATGTGAAAAAGATGTGAGAGGTGTGGATATATCATAACTCGTCATTTTAATAAAACCAGATGAGACTTGAGAGATTTATTTTGGTACTTTTTATTAGAATAAAACTCATCACTTTTTAACAAGAATACACTTTATTTAATTGAACTTTATCTCTATTTAGTAGTATTTTCATTCTCATAAACATTAATGATGTAAAAAAATTAAGAAAAATGAATTAAAGACAACTTTAGAAGTTATAATATAATTAAGATTAAATTTAATGTATTAAGCTATTTTAATTAAATTTCTTAAACCAGTGAATTAATTTGGCGGTACACAATATTTGCCTCTGACATACACTCATTTGCTCTAAAATAAATAAAAACAATAAAAATAAACTGAATTAAAGTGAGTGTTTATTTTGAGCAGAGCTATATATTTTCTGACTTCTGTTCCGTCTCCAAAACATTGGAGATTGGACCACGACATGGGAAAAAAAAATATGAATAATGTGGAAAAACAATTATTTACTAAAAAAGGTTAAAAAAATCATATTTACAAAACTGGTGTGTTTTTTAGAAAAAGCAACGACGCAGGGCCACAGTCAAAAAACCGTGGCCTAAAGTCATGAAAGGCCACGGTTCCTACCACGATTATGGAACCGTAGCCAATACCTTCTTCACATTCACACTAAAATACACTTTCTTCAAAAAATTCGTATAAATTATTTCCACTAATGAAAAATGAATTTTTATATGTTTTTATAATTTCATATAAGTTTATTATTATTTTTTTTATAAATATGTATTTTAAAGAACAAAAGTAAATATGAGTTTTTCATATATAAAATGTTTAAAATAAATATTTTCACTAAAATTATTATATATTTTTAAAATTTCATGAATTTTATATATTTATTTTTTTATTTATAAATATTTAAATAAAGACTCATATTTAAATCTCGTGAGTTTATTATATTTTAAATATTTAAATAAAAAACTCATATTTATTTTTGTTCTTTAAAATAAATATCTATAAAAAAATATAATATACCCATATGAAATTATAAAAACATATAAAAATTTATTTCTTATAAGTGAAAATTATTGATACCAATTTTTTGGAGAAAGTGAATTTTTTTGGGAATGTGAAGAAGTTATAGGCTACGGTTCTTAAACCGTGGCTAGAACCGGTGTTTAGGCCACATGTTCAGAAACCGTTGCATTTTCCGACTTTAGGCCACGGTTTATAATGGTGGCCCTGCTTCCGTGGCTTTATTCTAAAAAACACACCAGTTTGGTAAATATGATTTTTTTTTACCATTTTTTGGTAAATAATTTTTTTTTTCACATTATTCATATTTTTTTTTCCACGACATACACTCTAGCTACCTATTCATTCTTTTTCTTTTGTTAATAGTTACATATTGAATATCTATGAATTATTCAAAATACTCAGAACACAAGCATCTTAATGTTCATAACCATATAAGGTACCCTGGGTATTTTATAGCGCAGTCCTCTTTATAGTAATCTCTCTAGCTAGGTCTGTGTTGAATCAAAAGCTAGGTCAACCATTGGTGAATGCAAGAGTGAGCCAGAAAGAACAGAATCTAGCAAGGAAAAGAAGTAAAGATGAATGAAATAGTATATATAAAAAAGCTAGGAACGTATCTAGTGGGAGCTGGGTGATTGGACACCGCATGCAGTGCCTTGAACAACTTTTCCACCTACGGCCAGCGGCAGCATGTAGCACACAGAGAATTAACACCCTACATATTGAAATCCAGCAACCCTATATAGCTGTCCTACACCTATCTATGTCTGTCATACACAGTTTCACGTTTCACGTCACTCCATTACTTTCCTCCTTTTAATATCAATTTTATCCTTTTAACAGTGTCCTGAATGAGAAATTGAAAAATTAAATATATTTCTAGAAAAATGATTTTTAAACTCCCAGCATTCTTCAAAGTTCAAACCAAAAAGAGTCGGGTAGAAAATGGGAAAATTATCTGTTCTCGATCGGTTCTCCTATAGGTGGATTTGCTGCACAGTACAATTATACAATGAACTTTAATGTTGAGAATTCATCTAGTGTAAGTTTAACTCACATTAATTAAGTATGAGTAATGAGAATATTTTATAAGAGATGAGACTTATAAATCTAATACCTTAAGACGTCGATATCTCTTATTGTCTTTGCTTCTTGACCTATGAGCTCTCTTATCTCCCCAAATAGTGGTATCAGAGCTGATGATTTGTGGAGTGTGATTGAAAATTCTAATAGTTAATTTGGGGCGCCTTAAAATGAAATAGGAAATTTACTTGCAAATATTTCGACAAAATTTATAATTCGCAAGTAAAAATTTGAGAATAAATCCGGAAGAATATTTTGAAGCAAAAACTAGAATATCGGTACTGAAAATTTTAACATCAATTTTGATTTTTAACTAACATTTTCTTTTATACTATCTTGTGTGTATTTTGTTATTTAGTATTTTTTTTTGAACGTGTATTTTGTTAATTAGTAGCCTGAAGATATATAAACCAAATTGTGTAAAGGTTAAGAGAGAAATTGTATCTTCTCACACTTTCTTCTTCAAATTTTTTTTTTTGAATCATTCTTCTTCAATTTTATTCTCACTCATTTTTTCTATTTTTTCATCTTTCCATTTCATATCACTCATCATATCTATTCTTATCTCAGTGTATAAGTATGACGTTGGTGCGCGATCGTAATTTCATGTATTAATGAAAAAACTAGAATTAACACAAAATTTACAATAATGATGCACACATCTTTAATCCAAATTATTATACTATTTGGTTTTCTTTTCAAGTTTAAATTCTTTTTTGTCAACACTCAACATACAAATTCGGAAAAGCCACTATGACTTTGGGGTGCGCTTCATGGCCTCCAATCAGCAATAAATTGGGGTCTGAAGAGGATCATTCTCTCTTGTGACTCTAAGGTTGTCGTTGAACTTTTGAATGGACGAGATATGCCTTTCCATCCTCAACACCACTTGATCTTTGCTTGCAAGAGATCCATGTCTATGTTGGATTATTGTTGTGTATGCTATGACTACAGAGAAACTAATAAGGTGGTAGACAATCTAGCTCGTCATGGTCAAGCTAACAGTCTTGGAGTTCACTTCCATTCCTCTCCCCCTCTAGAGGTTACAAATGCTATGCTCTTTGATAGAGCTGGCGGTACCACTTGGCGCATGATAGTTGCGCCTTTTTAGGCTTTGTTTCTCTAGCTTTTTTTGGGTTTACCCCTTCCTGTTTGATAAAAAAACATACAAATTCAAGTTGGTTATAGTTTGGGCCGACATAATTAGATAATTTGAACAGGCCTATCAGGTCGTGTAAATCCCATTGACCAAAAAGGGTCTTGTACATTCTTAATTAGTCAAACTCAAACACCAATTAATGTTCACAAAAATCTCAAATCCTTCGAAAAAAATCAATTATAGCAATAGTTTAGACTTTAGATATATTTATTGAAATAAATAATGACTAATAAATGATGAACAACTAATTGAAATTTTGATGTTAAAAATAAAAATTGAAATGGAACCCTTCACTTTTACTCGCTCTTTCTTTTTTGGTCATATCACCGGATGCGTAATTCTTATTTGTTGCCTTCTTCCCTTGGATTTGGCATAGCCTTCTTCAGATTATTCATCCTTGTCTTCGTCTCTGTCTACCAGATCGGATCCAATCAAAGCTGTTCGTCCCCCTTCTCGAAGTTCCCGGAGGGTGGCTCTTCACTTGGTGTTCACTATTCTAGAGCTTTGGCACTAACAATGACACAGACTTTCACTTCGACTTAGTCCTCAGCTCGTGAATCTGGCTATCTAAATATATCCGGCAAGATAAGGAGATGACAACCATAGTTCATTGCCTAAGAACACGATCTATTAGATTTAGATCTTGTATCGAGTAGTTGGATCATAGTCTCTTACCATACATAAAAATGGCTGCATTCGGTTAATTTTCAAGTTGGTTAGTTAGCTTCAGTTTTTTGTATCTTAAAATTTGTACAACTGATGTCATGAATCATGATGAATACAACAGAATTTCATTCTTCTAAAATCTTCTATTCGTCTTTCTATGCATAACCAATCATCCTTTTGTTCATTTCTTCTTTCTTGACATTTAAGTATTTAACACTAGCAGAGGTTACTTCTGAGGTGAATCAATCAAATTCTGTTGAGAATGCACAGAATCTTTCATCTCCTTATTACCTGCATCCCGGAGAAAATCCAAGAATTGTTCTCGTTGCCCCTCGGATTGACAGTAAAAATTATCACTCACGAACCAAAGATATGAGAAGGGTGCTGTTGTCCAAGTTCATGTTTTGCTAATGGAGCAATTCCAGCAGCTAATCCTAATGATGCTTTGTTTGATATTTGGGAAGATCTGGTATGATGGTCGAATCTTGAATCACCCGAGCACTTGCTCCTTAAATCGCTAGAAGCATCATACACATTGATTTGGTCAAGGAAGATCACACTTTTGTCGAGGTTTTAATGCAAGTTCAAGCATGAAGGCCTGCACATTTTGCGGAATAAAGAGACACAATGTGGAAACATGCTACCTAAGCATGGTTTTCCTCTCGTTTATAAAGCTAGATCAGAAACTCCTACAACCAACAATGTTGTGGCTGAAACTGAAATGGCATACAAGAGGCAATTATAAAGGATTCTGCACCAAGTAGAATGATTCTCACGCCAAAAATGTATCAAAAATTGATGTCATTGCTCCAAGAGTCACAGAAGAAAGATTATTCCACTGTTGATGCAACACAGATAAATGCCAATTCAGCCTCCATTAATGCCAATCAAACAGGTACTCAGCCTAATTCCCACTATTCTTGGATTTTGGATACTTGGGCTGCATATCAAGTGTGCAATTCATTATCAAATTTTGGTAGTTATTAGACCATTCCTCCTTTATAGTGGTACTTCTGTGAAACTACCAAACAGAAGTACCACTATAGCCTCTTGCATAGGGACAGTGCCATTCAAAAAAGATTTAATCCTGCATCATGTTCTTTTAATAGCAAAATTTCATGGTAACTTGATCTCAGTTTCTAAAATTTACAGCTCTCTTGATTATAAGCTAGGCTTCGATAGCATTTGTTGCACGATCAAGGATCTCAATACCTTGAGGACGATTGAGCTTGCGCAAATCCACAATAGTCTCTGTTAGATAATCATGTTTGTCTCACTGTGAACTCACTCACACATTGTAATTCTCAGGGACTTCATTATTTTAATCTAATAGGCCAACAAATAAACGAATATAATAAGAAATGTCTGTTGTATAAACACAACATATTATATACAAGAAGTTAATTAGTCTCTAGAACATAAACCGGCACAATTCTCTTAAACACAACTTAGAAGTGAAAATTATGGCTTATATAACAAAAAGTGGCAAAGATTAAGGAAATCTAGGACTGCTTCAACGTGCCTCAAGCTCATATGATGCTTTAAGGTACCGAATGTTGAGTAAAAAGTGCCAACAATAACATAAGCCAAGTGTTGATGAGATGAGAATGTAGTGTGGAAGAGTGGACATTTGAGAAAAGATAACATAAAAAAATGAATGTATTAGCAAGAAAGTTAGAGTTGGACCTATAGAGAAAGATGAAATAATATTCCCTAAATATGATTTGGTCATGTGAGTAGATGACCAACAGAGGCCCTAATGAAAAAGAGTTGATCATATGACGGATAGCTTGAGAAGAGCAACGATTAAAAAAGCCATTGATGTAAATGGCATTTCCAAAATTTTGGTTTATGACAAAACAATGCCCGTCATTTGGTCAATTTAGTGCATGTTTTGATACACGATAAAAAACCACATTGAGCCAAAATCATGGTGGACAAAAGCAACTTCCCTTAGCTTTTGTGGCTGTCCACCGTGATTTTAACTTCATCGTGATTTTCCACGTGTATACAAACATGCACTTAATGGACTCTGCCTAGCAGGGAAAATACTTTTGTCATTGTTGTTGTTCCACTCAAATTGCAATATACATGCTGCCTATAAAAAGGGGATGAGATCCAGCATATGTTTTCTGAAATGAACATTAGTTGAATAACTTTATGCTTCTTCCGGTGAGTTCCAAAGGTATATCTACCTAGTGGTAGTAGATTATATGTCATTTGCCAGAACAATATCTAGCTCCCTTTTCTTATTCCTTTAAATATACTGTCCTATAGCAACATCTCTCATGGTAGTTGCAACTTGCAATCATAAGTGAATGCATAAAGCTATTTTATTCACACTTCTAAAAGCCTCTACTTTATCATCACAATATGAATGGTGAGCTCATCAGGAAAACCTAGGAGATCTCAGAAAGTACCAGACAACAGTGCAACAGGACCAGAGAACATTCAAATGACTTGATGCATTTTAATTCATCAGACTAATAAACTGTATAAAAATAGTAAACTCGATTAATTGATCAAAAACTTCAAATATAGTAAACATCACTCTTACTTGTTTCATTTGAGTCAATAATACAAGGAGATTAGCTAAGGAAACTGATGTCTGATGCATATACATTATGGTTCCATGAACATGTATGTAGCCCGCTGCTACCACCGCCGTACTAATGATGTGAGCAGCTACAAAAGAAAAGAATTTTTTTTGTATCATGATAAGTATCTCATTGCTTTAACAGATGGCTATTCAATACTCACAGATTGAGAACATTCATAATGCATGCATCAGTTTCTAGTTCAAGAATTTTCAATTAACTTTTTATTCTATATAGTTACACACATATTCTGGTGGATACAGCAGATACACTAGAGGTGCAGCTTAAACTTAGGTTTATATAAATGAAGTTGTATGGGAAAAACTTGTTTAAGCGATTTCCAAGAATGAATAAACTATTCTTTACACAATCATTGCAATAGAATTGGAAATATAATTTAATTCTCAAGATCTGATAAACATGAAAAGGTCATGTACCTCAAAGAGTTCAAAGGGACTGCCACGGCGATAGACATCGCTCTTCTTACTACTGTCAACTGGAAGAATGGTGTATAATAATGCTCTGAATGTGATAAGTAAAACAGCAGTGCTTCCCAGACTCACAAATATAAAACCATAGTTTGGGAAATGACCGGATGTTGCAGCCCTGATTCCTATTCCTATCTGTGAAGAAGTAAGAAAAGGATAAATGGGATTTTCTTTGAGGAAGGTAACTGGAAAGAACAAAAAGAAGATAACTGAGCAAACACAGTGGTCTTTTCTCCTGTATGGAACATTCTTAAAATCATGAATCTGATAAAGGAAAAATTCATTGTCAATCTTAGGGGAGAAAAATCTAACTTGTTTGTATTAGGGGGGAATTTACTTTTTTGTTGTCTCAATTAGCAAAAGTATATCATGGTTATAGTGAAACACTGTGTTTGACTAAAGCTAGTAGTTGTGCTTTACTAATCGCATGGCCATGTTTTTAAAATGAAAGGGTTTGCCAGCCCCCTACTCTTGTGAATGGAAAAAACTCATTAACCAGCCCCCTACCACTTAGTGTGCTGACCGTGGGACAAGGGATTAGTCTCGCGGCTACCAGGTGTGGGAATACCTTGGTTAAGACCAAAAAATGAAAAAGTTCATTTCATTCATAGCTGAGTTCTTATACTCTCTCTGTTCCTTTATACCTATCACTTTAAGGTTTTGAGTTTTGACAATTGTATTATTTTTTGGTTACAAGGAGGGGAAAGCCCCAAAACGAACAAAAAGCGCTAACTCAGAACAATCGAGGAGCTAGGAGAAACCGATCCTAGCAAGTCCCGATCCAGCAGACTGGCATTCTCCAACTGGGGAATTGATCGTGTCGGTACCAAGCGGAAAACGCCGGGCAATACAGGCCAGATAGTCAGCAAGAGAATTACTCACTCTATATGTATGGTGGAAAACCATGTTACCATGACGCTTGTATTATGAAATAGTATCGATGTTCTCTTTTTATTAAAATTACTATCTCACTTTCTAATGTACTCTTGATCTCTCTTATTATTTTTTACTCCTCGATTTTTCTATTACCATTAAGAATTATTTCAAAGTTAAGGGTATAATTAGTAAAACATAATTCACACCCTCTTGAAATTTTGAAAGTAACAGATAAGTATGAACAAGGGTGACAGATATAAAGGAACAGATGGATTAATAAACTTGTTACCTATGATATCTGCTTATCAATTCAATTCGGTAGCAAATAATTTTGTGCACTTGAAATTATTTCAATACATATGAATGCTATTAAGTTTTGATTTTCATGTGTTATAGACTGCATGAAAGTTTCTGCTATAAAAAGAAACCTAAGCAAAAATGTCAATTACGAAAATTAATACAGCCACTGCTCATGCAGTTAAGCCAATACCCTGCAAATAAGAACCATTCAACTTACAGGGATCCCAACAGCCCAAGACTTAGCAGTAGCAATGACACCTTTGGGGAGACCCTTCATCCCACGGCCATCTTCCCCAAAACCTCCAAGGAAGTAAGCCCCTAAAAACCAACCTGCCAAGCATTGAAACACATCCAATTTTCAACTTTGACACATCTTCTCAACCAAATAAAGAAGGCTATAATTTAAAGCATCAATTTCACAATAATGAAAACCAAGCACACCAGCTATAAAAGGATCAGCAGTGCGCAACGTCTCCAAATCGAGTATAGAGAGTCCATGACTAAATCTTCCAATAGTTGCAAATACAAGCAAGGCCAACACATCCCCACCAGCTAGCAGAGCCACGCGTCTGCAACAGAACAACCCTTATAGTATCACAAACCCCAGATGAAAAATTGCATCAAGTTTTCTTTTTATGAAGAAAATTAGAAAACCAAGAAAATTAGAAAACCAATAACTTGATCAACAAAATATTCCTTATAGAATCACAAACCCCAGATGAAAATTTGCAACAAGTTTTAATTTTTATGAGGAAAACCAATACCTTGATCAACAAAATAATCCTCTTAGTATCACAAACCCCAGATGAAAATTTGCAACAAGTTTTAAATCTTATGAAGAAAAACAATAACTTGATCAACAGAGTACCCTTATAGTATCACAAACCCCATATGAAAATTTGCAAAGAAAACCAATAACTTGATCAACAAAATAACCCTTATATATCACAAACCCCAGATGAAAATTTGCAACAACTTTCATTTTTTCTGAAGAAAACCAATAACTTAAACAACAAAATAATCCTTATAGTATCACAAACCCCAGATGAAAATGCACAACAAGTTGTCTTTTTTATAAAGAAAAACAATAATTTGATAAACAAAATGCAAGAAAAAACCTTCCCCCTATAAACAAAAGAAGGCATTACCCCCATTTCTCAATACGAGCAGATGAACTGGGTTTCTCGAACTGAATGACACCCTCCAATGGAACATCCTCGCCACCCACAAAAACAGTTGGATCATTGGCAAAAGGAGAAGGAGCGGTGGAAGTTGAGGTTGATGTAGAGGAGCTAGTAGGTGCAGCTGAATCAAGGTTTCCCTCAGCCTTGGCAAGTGTAAGATGCAAGGGCCTTATGGGGCTTCTTCTGGTGATGAATTTAGGTGCAGGATTAGAGAATGGTGATGATTTTGCAGTGATGAACTTGGCTGAGGACAACAGAGAGGGACACTTTGCAAACATGGCTCCGCAAGGAGCTTGGTTAAGCAGTGACATTACTAACGTTTGTGTCGATGCTCAATGCTCTGCAGTTTTCTGTGTTCTTGCTGCTTTGTTGTCCACACAAAATGATGGCTTTGCAAAGATTGCATCCACTTGCATTGCAGCATGTCTTGATGATATGCTTAGTTAGATTAATTTTTTTGTTTTTATCATATTTTTATGAACCACTATATAATTAAGAATTTTTAAATAGAACTTTAATTTTATTTTGTTGCATAGTTTGTTTTTGGAATTTTAGACTGAGCTTTTCACAAGTTTGATTGTGTTGCATTTATAAGTTTGGATTTGATTAGAGGTTGAAATTGAACATAGGGAAGATGAAAAGATGAAGGGGTTCACACAAGGAAGAGATAAAACCAATACCAAAAAGGTTTCTTCCATTCTTAATTAACTATTATTCACTGACAAAAATTTGTTCCTATTTATTTATTAACTTAAAATTTTGAAAATTAATTAATGTTTCTCGAAGTAATAATCTAGTAAGAACATTAAATGAAAAGAGATAAAATACATTTTAAAGTGTAAAATGGAAAGATTAATAATACTTGGCTTAATAACACTTTTTGGTCTCTCACTTATCACGATTTAACAGTTCTGATTCCTCATGGAGTTTATTAGCCTACAACGTTCCTCATGTTTATTAATTCTTGCAGTTTTGGTTTTCCGTCAATGTCCATCAAATTTTTGACGGTTTTTTATTAAAAATTCAATTTAAAAAAACTAGAAACCATAAAACTGTTAATTAAAAAACATAAATTGTTCTTCAAGCCTTATTTTGAAGTGTGTTGTGACGACAATGCAATCCTTCAAGGCACCAGGTGCGGATAGATTCCAGACGTTCTTTTACAAGCTATATTGGGATATCTTGGGCGACGATGTCCACAGAATGGTAGTTGATGCTTTCAGATGTGGTAAAGCAGAATCTGACATTCTTGAGACCCTGATTGTGCTTATTCTCAAAGTGGAGGAGTTGCTCCGCTTTAAGGACCTGAGACCCATCAGCCTTTGTAATGTTGCTCATAAAATTATTACGAAGGTTTTGGTGAATAGATTTCGACCACTGTTATCTGAACTTGTAGGACCATTGCAAGGTAGTTTCATTCCAAGGAGGGGAACTAAAGACAACAATATCATTGCCTAGGAGGTCATACATACCATTCACACCCATCGAGGGAAAGGAGACTTAGTGGCTTTGAAGATTGATCTTGAGAAGGCGTACGACATGATAAGCTGGGATTTTTTACGTGTTACTCTACATGACTTTGGCTTCCCTCCTATGATTCTTGACTTGATCATGTGGGGTGTTGAATCTGCGTCATTATCCATCTTGTGTAATGGGTCAAAACTTCCCCCTTTCCGCCCTCAAAGGGGCCTTCGACAAGGTGACCCCCTCCCGCCTTATTTATTTGTGCTTTGTATGGAGTGTCTGGCTATTCAAATTCAGAAATTTGTGAGTGAGGGTGCATGGCTCCCAATTCATATTGCCAAGGAAGGGGTATGGATCTCTCATCTTTTCTTTGCAGATGATGTGCTACTGTTTTGCCAAGCAAGTTCAGAGCAAATGCAATTGGTGGCAAAAACCCTACATGACTTTTGTTCTGTCTCTGGCATGAGAGTAAACTTGGAGAAATCCAGGTTGTTTTGCTAAAAAATTATTGCTCAACATATGCAGCAAGACTTGTCCAATATTATTGGCATTGAGTGGGAAAGAAACTTGGGCAAATATCTTGGAATACCTCTGTTGAAAGGTAGAGTTAAAAGATAAAATGTCTTGCCTGTTGTAGAGAAGATTAATACTCGGTTAGCGTCCTGGTAGAATAAATTGTTGAACAAGGCGGGAAGATTATGTTTTGCTCAATCAATTTTGACGTCAATCCTGATCTACTTTATCCAGGCTCTATGGTTACCTGAGTTAGTTTGTGATCTAGTTGACAAGAAAATACGAAATTATATTTGGGCAAAAGCAGGTAATAGTCGGAGCTGGAATCTTGTGCCGTGGCGGGAGATAATTTGCCCTAAAACTCAGGGAGGACTTGGCGTGAGTAGTACTCGGTTTAATAATATCGCCATGTTGGGTAAGCTTGTACAAAGTCTGATTCATGACAAAGACAAGTTATGGGTGCAAGCATTGTAACAAAAAATACTTAATGATTGGGTTATTGGAGGATCGTTTAGGAGCGGCGATTCATACATATGGAGAGGGATAATACAAGCGAAAAATTACCTATCTGATGGATTCCGCACTCACCTTAGGAATGCTCAATCCTCATTCTGGTATGACAACTGGTTAGGGTCAGTAAATTGTGCCACCGGGTGCCATTTGTCCATATTTCTAATACCCAATTCACTGTAGCTGATCTTTGGCAAGGGGGTCATGGAATCTGCAGAATTTATCTACTGTATTGCCTCTTGAAATCACGTAGGAAATTGGCACAATACAAGTGTCTTCGAACCCATCTGGAGCAGACACGCTGAGATGGATAGAAACAGCGAATGGATGCTACACCACCAACTCTGCATGCGCTATGATTTCCGAAACCAACCTTGATTATCCTGGGTGTTGGAAGCACATATGGCGAACAAAGGTACCGAAAAAATTCGCTACCTCATGTGGTTGATAGCTAAGGAGGCTCTACCTACAAATGCGAAAAAGGTTTCATAATCATCTTGGCACCTCTCCTCGCTGTGGTAGATGCGATGCAGAAAGCGAAGACATTGGTAATATTTTCAGGTTGTGCCCCAACTCACGAAGCCTCTGGTCACAATTTCGAGCGCTTATTCCTCCGCTCCGACAACATGTGCCTTTTAAAATTTGGTTTGCAGAGCTTGTTCTGCAGCAGAACTCTGTTATTCCGTTTGCGGTTAAAAGGTGGGCATGGCGATGGAGGAATGGTGCTGCATTAGGAGAGGGAATTGGGAATTGAATTATGTTCTTCACCAAGCTATGCATGATGCGACGAATTGGAATAAATGGCAAGGTCTTACTGCTGGTTCACGAACACAATGGCAGCATGACGATGGAATAAATGGCAAGGTCTTACTGCTGGTTCTACTGACAATGTTGGGCACACGACGAACATAGTGGCAGCATGTGCGTTATGGGGCACAGAGGATCAGATATCGGTGGTGGTCGATGGTAGTTGGAATGCAGTGAACAGGCTTATGGGCACAAGTGTTGTTTTGCGTGATCAATATGGTCATTGGGCTTCTGGAGTGCATTCTTGGCTGAAGTTTTGGCTGTAGAAATTGGTTTGAGCCATGCATGGGAGTTGGAATTTAGATCAGTCTTGTGTACCTCAGATTGTATCCAGGTTGTTGATGTTTTTGGCACTTCAATTGACGTCTCAACCTTTTGGGCTCAAGATACAATTACTAGAGTTTGGGCATTGGTTTCCAGGGATTGGAGAGTTGAATTTCTTTATGTCCCGAGGGAGAGAAATAACACTGCTGATTTCTTGGTGCGCCAAGCTTCAAAGGCAGGAACACCGCATAGAGTTTGGACCACTCCACCTTTGAATGTAATTGCGTCATTGTATTTAGACGCTCTTTCGTAGTTCTTTGCTTTTTTAGACTTCCTCTTGTGCAAGAACTCCTTGCTCCTCTCGTGCTGGTGGGCGGCGCTGTAGAGGTACACCTCGCTCCTCATGCGCTGGTTGGCAACGTAGGTGTATCCCAACCCAACAGAGGAGTCTCGGGACGAGTGTCATAAAAACCGACGCGTCCATGTTAAATTTGAACAACCCATCTGATGGAGGAATGCATGACATCAACCTTCAGCTACAAATATATTTACGCTCACACAAGCTTAAAGCGTAAATCAAGAAATTAAATAATAATTTAATATCTGAAATTCTAGGTCTTACAAAAGTGCTTTAAACAAGTCGAAGTCTGGCCTTCAAGTCATACTACATATGTTTCATAAATATTGTTGTTTAAAGTTAGGATAGAAAGAGTAAGGTGACATTTATTGATGTAGTGGATAGAGAAAAGTTGTGGTTAATGCCCGCTTAAGAGCTGACCCTTGTGAGCCAGCAACAACACTGTCGGGTCATCATGTGACTAAAGAGCCGACCGGATGAGGCAGTAGCCGCGGTAGTGGTGGTTGAGGCTGGTTGTTAGAGCTGCCAATATAGGTTGGAACCCGCGAGCTAGCCCAACCCAACCCGGCTCGTGACAGGGTTGGGTTGGGTAAATATCAGACCATATGGAACCTGGGCCAGCACAACCCTGCTCGTTTAACCCGTGGGTTAAACGGGTCAGCCCGCGGGTTGAACGGGTCAGCCCGCGGGTCAGGTGCTTTTTAACTTTTTTTTAAATGTTTTGTTTGGATAAGCCCAAATCCCAATTAGTTTTTTTAAGAGAAAAAAAGATAAATCTTTTTTAAATTTAAATTAAAGAAACCTTATCCAAATCACAAAAATCTCCTGGCCTCACATTTCACTCCACAGGTCAAGTTCTTTTTCCCCTTGTCTCGCTCGTCCATCACCGGCGGCTCATCCTCCTTCTGCGGTGGCTTGTTCTCCTTCACCAGCGGCTCAAACCCGTTTCTCCTTGCTTCCTTGTTTCTGATCAACGGTATGAGTGGTCTCTACTCTCTATCAATATCTATTATGTTGCTATTTCTTTTGGCTAGAGGAATTCTTCGTCTCCTATTGTACTGTTGGTATTTGTTGTGATAAGGCTTTCCAAAGAGAGGAGGTGGAGCACAAGGAATGATTATTTTGAGTTTATCTTTTGCTACATGTAGCAATTAAAGGGGGTGATGGTTTCTTGGATTATTAGGAATGGAATTTGTATTTTCCTTCTCACATGCGTGTTTTTGGTGCCTGTAGCTAATTTTCAATTTATAGCTAGTTTGAACTTGACCTATAATGTGTTAAACTAGTATTGTTAATTCAAATCCACTACAACTAGTATTACTTCATTTACTTGTTTATGTGTTAATACAGTATTTTAATAACTTTTTTTTATAAAATTTTCTTTTTTGAAATATTTTTATCCAATTTTTCAGATTTTATTTATTTATGAAACATAACAAACGAGCCAGCCCGCGAGCCAACCCGCGAGTCGGGTTGGGTTCATATTTCTCTAGCTCGTCAAAATATGGGTTGGCTTGACCCAACCTGTTTCCAACCCAACCCGTGACGGGCTGGCCCGTATTGACAGCTCTACTGGTTGTGCTAGAGACAACGACAACGAAGGCGATGGTGGTGGTAAAGGTGGGAGTACTGGTGGAGGCGGTTGTGGTGGCTAATGAAGGTATTGTTAGAGGTAGGTGTTACCAGGTGGTTACGATGACGATGTCGGTGGTGGCAGCGACAGTAATGGTGGTGGGGGAAAGAGTGGAGGTGGCAGTGGAAGCAATGGTGCTGGTGGAGGGCGCGACAATGGTGTTGGCATCGATGGAAGTGTTGTAGTGGTGGGGGTGGATGTAGACGTGGTGATATTAGAGATTGCTGGTAACGGTAGCAGCAGTGTTTTTTTATAAGTCGGTAGCAACGGTGGTAGTGGTGGTGATAAGAAAGGTGGTGTAGATGGCAATAGTGGAGGTGGAAGTGGTTGTTGAGGTGACAGCAATGATAGTGGCAATGGTAGAAGTATTGGTGGTGGGGGTGGAGGACACAACAGTGGTGGAGGTGGCGACAATGAAGGTGGTGATGCGGGTAGTGTAGTTGGAAGGTGGTGGTGGTTATGGTGGTGGTAGTGGCAGTGGTGGAGTGTGGTAATGGTGGTTGTGGTGGAGGGGTGACGGTAGAGGTGCCGAAAGCTGGTGGTAGTAGTGATGTTACATGTTATAGATACTAAAAACCAGAATCACAAAATCATATTTTGTTGTTTCAAAATTTAGGCTAAAACTCTTGAAATTAAGTAAAAAGCTATTTCAACTCCACTTTTGCCAAACACTTTTTCTTTTTAAAATTACATTTGATAATCAAAAACCAAAAAATTGCAACCACCCTTAAATGGGTCCAAAGAAAATATAAACATTTTCGGCCTTTAGATTTTTTTCCATTTAGTTAATACAACTATTGATTTTTGGGTTTGGTTTTATAAATACTTTTTTGTTGTTTGATTTTCTAAATACCTTTTTTTTGTTTGCTTTTGTAAATACTTTCGATGATAGATGCAATGAGTCGGGTTGGGCTTGGATTTTACCTTTCCCAAACGTAAACCCGAACTCTCATATCAAACCCAAACTGAAACCCGTCGGGTCTCGCATTTACCCAACTCCGTTGTAACCTCAGACCCACGTCCTAACTTAATTTGATGCACATGTTTTATTCAAAACAAAACACAACTTATACGATTTTATTGTGAAAAAACATTTTACATCTTTTTTTTTTAAACATGGTATCTTGTTGTTCAAATATGAATGAATTGTTAACGAATCAAGTTGTTAACATGATATATGAGTAACTTTGTTATTTCATATATATATAATTCGAGTTTGGGTGCGGGTTTTACCAATACCAAACCTACACCCAAATCTAATTATAGCGAGTTTTAGGCATCAAATCGGGTCGGGTTCATACGGGTACCCACGAAGGTGGGTTATATTGCCATCCCTTAAAAATTTATCACTATTTTTCAAAGCCTTCTTTCTTTGAAAAAAGGTTATGGGCCTGTTTGGTTAATATGGCTTGATAGGAGTTGAGCATGTGGTATATCTTATAGTGTTTGCTAGCGCAAAGAGCAGGCTATGCCTTTCGGCTCTTTCATGTAACCGTTGGGCCTTTGTGCCACTTTCAATGAATCTACACTATTGACAAAAAAAAAGGGATGTTATAAAAATAATTATTTTTAGCTTGATAGTTTATTATTTTCTTAATATCTTTTATAATGTAATAAAAAGTTCATAAATTATGTTTAATAATAAAAATAAATTTATAGGAGAATTATTGTTTTTATTTTTTTATTTAAGCGATGTTCATGTTGCTCGTATAATTGCCTCGACCGTTATTAAAATTATTGAGTTATTCCCTTTGAATTGGACTTGGATCCCCTCATGTGTGTATTTCACATGACCATGTCATGTGATTGCATCATAACCGTTCATTACTTTTTATAATAAAATCTAATGACTTGCATTATTTCTCATACATTATCTCTTTCCCTCGTTTTAAAAAAAAATTATCTGCTTCCATCAATTTAATCCCTCTGTTTTCCCCTTTCTATTTTCACGTTTTTCTCCTCCGGGCTGCACCGCCGCTGCATCGCACTCCTGCAATTCATCGTCCCGCCGAACACACCTCCATATTTCCAATTTCCAATTTCCAATTTATTTATTAAATCTAGTTCTATAAAATTGGGGATCTTTGTTATAATAGAATATTAGAATAGAATATTATAATATTTATTCTTGATTTATTATGATGTAATCTCGTTTAGATTTATTCCCTTTATTATTACAATCTTATTATTTCATGACAGTAGAGATTAAGAGATGAGAAATTGAACTTTAGAAGAGTGAGAAAAAGAAAGAGAGGGGAAAATGGTTGCAAATAGTGAAGAAGAAATGGAGTCTTTGCTCTCCACTTTCAATCAGATCTATGAGGTGCAGTGGAGCAGTGCGAGGTGGCGGTGGAGCAACACAGAGGAGATTAGTGATGCATATGATGCAGAAATTAGAAAAGAACGTGTAAACACACAGTTGAGAACAGAGGGAGAAAATTGAGGGAATGAGATAATTGTGTGAGAAATAATATAGACCATTGGATTTCATTAAAAAGTAGGGTTAAGCGTCATATTGGTCCATGTCTTTGTCTCGCTGTCTGAACTAGGTCCCTCCCCGGAAAATTTATTGATTTGGGTCCTCATCTTTGAAATGTTTTTGGGGCACACCCCCCGCCGGAGGGCGGAGCTCCGGGGAGTGCATGTGTGACATGCTGACTATGTTTAATGAAGTGATGTGAAATTAAAAAAAATAAAATAAAATAAATTACACCTCAGTTTTTTAAACACAATTAACATATTCCTAATTAAACCATAACTTGATTAACAAAAATTAATTCCCCCCCCCAAACTTAACCCAATTCACCTCACTTAACCCAAATTCTCAATCCCCAATTCAATCTGAAGATTCACCCAAAGAACCCTAATTTTTTGGGTTCATATCTGAGTTCTTCTTCTCCTCTCCTCTTTTAATTTTTAATCAATTTTTTTAATTAAAAACCAAAATTTACAAATAAAATTGCTTTGGTTAGATACGCATAAACACTGTCATCAAATAGCAAAAGATTTGCTTTGGTCATTATCAGATTTACTTTGAAAAAAAACAACATTTCTCAAATCTGATTCTTCACAGTGATGATGAAATGTTGTTGCTCATCATAGCCTCTCGGTTTCCAGAAAATTAAAAACAAACAGAAAGTGCAAAAAAAAAATCATAATCAATCTCTCATCTATTTCAGTGAAATCCACCATCACCAAAATCCCAGCATCCTCATAATCTTCTTTTTTCAACAAAACTAAAACCTAAGCCACCATATTCCGATCATCTTTCCTCACCAAACTGAAACCTCAAGCCACCACCACAAGAGATAGAGCAAAACTCCAAGAAGAGAGAACGCGAGGGTGAGGTCCGACGATCAACCCCATGGAACCCACCCCAAAATCTAAAAATCATCCCAGATCTGCAGTCATCGCGCCATGGGGTTTGTGGGGAGAGGATCGAGGAGCTGAGGAGGTCGTGGTGGTTGTGGGCTATGGCGGAAATTCCGCGGTGGTTGTGGGTGAGGCCGGAGAATTTTTTTTCTATATGGTTCTTCTTCTCTGGGTTGTCGTAGGTTGCTGGAAAATTGGGTACGAGCCAAAGTTGGGTTTTTTTTTTTCTGGGTATGGTTTGGGGTTTATGGAATCAGTGATGAGGTTTTGCTGTTGTGCTATTGGTTTCAGGTTGTTGTTTGAGCTAGGTTGGGGGAGATTGTGGGGTTGGGTGCTGGGTTTGCGGAAGGGAGATGAATTTGGGTCAGTGGGGTGGGGGTGGAGGTTGGGGTGGGATTTGGGTTTAACACCCCACCCATTAGGCCCCACGCCCCACCTGAAGGGGCGAAATTACTAAAAAAACCAGGATTAATAACGGTAAATGATTACCCGACACTATAACGGGTAATCATTTACCGATCGTGACATATAAACTCGACAGTTTGGGTTTTGAAACCCATTATTTTCAAAACCCAAATTTCCCTCCCCAAATCACACCCTCTTCAATCTCTCTCAAAGCTCGGTTCCACCACTTCAATCATCTCAAAGGTCGGTTCTAATCATCATCAAAGCTCCCACAAAGACCCATTCCATTACATTCAAAAGGTAAGTTTTGATTTCAATGATTTTCACATTTCAAGTTTGAATTAGGTCAATGGTTGAACACTAGGGTAGTTGATTGATGATTAGAGGTAGGTTTTGTTGTGTTTTGTTGCCTGAAATTCCATGAAATGAGTACGGGCACGAGTGGGGTGCATTTGGGTCTGTTTCTGGGTTCACTGTAATATCGGAAAATCAATTTCCGATATGATAATGGAAAATGATTTTCCGATATGGTAATGGAAAATGAATTTCCGATATGACAGTATGACAGTGCAGACTTCCAAAATTTATTTCCAATATTTAACCATGGCATGTATTTAACTTCCAGGATTACTTTGCTGATTTGTTGAGAATTGGAAAAGATCAAGATAGATTTGATGTGTCGTGATTAGGAAAGTTGTTTATTGTTTATTGTTTATTGGAAAAGATTAAGCGCTCAAATCATATGCTTCATGTGTTGTAATTAGGAAAGTTGTTTATTTTTTTTGTTTGCTTGTGATGATGGTTGCTTGACCTTAACACAGCTAGAAATTTAATTTAATCACATTCACATGCAAACTAACAACTAATTCTCTATATTTTCATTTTCATATGGTTAGTTGCTAAACGATTGATTGGAAATTTCCTGATTAAGTAAAAAAATGACTCAAATGATATGCTCATATGTGAAAATGTTTTACTTATTATGACAAGTATTGTTAAATTTGTTTGTTTTGCACAGATAGCGAGAATGAAGGGCGGGAGGAAGAGGTCACGACATGCTTCTACTAGTGAGGATCCAGCGGATCGACACGAGCGCTTGCATGCTTCTACCAGGCGCGGCGACCATATTGCAGCCACTCAGGCGGTAGAGGCTTCAGCTCCGTCTCCATCCCCATCTGCTACTCCGGTCGAGGCTCCGTTAGCTACTCCGGCTCCATCTGCTACTCCGGTCGGGGCTCCGTCAGCTACCCCCGCTCCGTCTGCTACTAGGGATGCGGCTGAGCTGGATCCTACTCCGTTGTCTCCGATGGCTGAGTTACCTCGTCAGGAGACATCTTCTTCTGAGCCTAGTGCCGAGGAGTCTTCTTCTTCTTCTGAGCTTAGTGGTGAGGAGGAGGAGCCTCTTATTCTGCAGGAGGAGATTGATGTTGCTGATGTTGTGCCAGATGTGGTGCCAGAGGGCGGTGCGGATGACGACCTCATCCAGAGGGTGGCACCGTTTCCCGGGGGGGCTGAGGATCTGTCGCTTCTTGCGCATTATCCTGACCACAAGGCTCCTTGGACGTGGCAGGCACTTCTTCGCACAGACCCGCGGTACGTGGACCGTCGGACATTGAGGGTGGCCACTGTTGGGGGGAAGGTATGGAACCTCCCCTGTGATGGCGATTCAGAGGCCCACACACATGTGCGACAGTTGCTGCAGCAGACGGGTTTGTATCACCTGCCTTGGTGCGGGTTACCGGAGACAGACCCAGCTGTCATACTGGCCCTTGTTGAGAGATGGCATGAGGAGACGAGTAGCTTCCACATGCCGTTCGGGGAGATGACTATCACCCTGGACGATGTGTCGGCTATTCTCCATCTTCCCACAAGGTCGAGGTTCTACACTCCGGGCAGAGGGGAGCGAGATGAGGTTGCAGCGCTCTGCGCTCTGCGCCCAGCTCCTGGGAGGATCTGTTGTTGATTATCTGGCTGAGTTTGAGGCGACGGGTGGCCAGAACATTCGGTTCATTACTCTGAAGACCATGTACACGTCTGCTATGGATGGTATGTCTTAATCATTACTTTATTAAGTTGTATTTATTTTTAGCGTATTATTAATAACTGTTAACTTAATTAATTTCATTGTAGAGGGACGCTATGAGGATGCTGCTAGGATCTGGCTGGTGAACCAGCTTGGTGCCACCTTCTTTGCCAGCAAGAGTGGTGGTTACCACACTACTGTCTACTGGATCGGGATGCTTGAGGACCTCGGTCGCGTGTTGGAGTACGCGTGGGGTGCGATTGCGCTGGCATCGTTGTACGAACAGCTGAGTCGTGCTTCCCGCAGGAAGACAGCCCAGATCGGTGGGTTCACCTCCCTCTTGCTGTCATGGGCGTATGAGTACATATCCAGCAGCGTCATTATCAGGACGGAGGTCCCCGGCTACACACAGGACCAGCCTAGGGCGCAGCGGTGGTCCACGTCCCGGATCGCGCATTCCGGACTCGATGAGAGACGAGTCATGCTCGATGAGCTTACAGTGGATGATATCACATGGACCCCTTTTGAGGACCATCGAGCTGTTCGACCGCGGGATCCCAGAGCCCTCTACTCCGGCTACATCAGGACACCTTACGGCCGGTCTGTGAGTCGACATCTACCAGAGCGGGTTATGCGCCAGTTTGGCTACATTCAGGACATCCCTCGACACCCCTCTGAGATCCAGACGACGGGGTCCCTTGCTGAGACCGCAGATGCTGCCTACGCTGAGTTTGAGCCGCACCTCCGCCCTCAGGGGATACCTGCTACATATCCGGGAGAGGCGGTGGAGGGTTACATGAGGTGGTATAGCAGAGTGTCCCATGTGTTCATCATCCTTGAGGATAGGAGGGAGGAGCTTAGTGCCGTGGTAAGTTTGGATTCTAAACTTGTATATTATTTTTATTCATTCAATTGTGATTTTTGTTAATGAAATTTTTTTTGTATATTATTTTTATGCAGTCTGCTATACGTAGGGGTGTGGAGTTGTTGGAGCAGTCACTGGAGGTGCCAGGTGCTCTTGCTCCAGGGACACAGCCCCGAATCCTCACGAAGAGGGCGCTCGATCTCTTTCGACAGAGTTCCTTCGTTGGTACCGAGTGAGTTGCCTTTTCTGCTATTCGAGGATCCGCAGCTGCGGGAGGCAGAGCTCGTGGAGGCGGAGCCCGTGGAGGCAGAGCTCGTGGAGAGGGTGATCCTGGAGAGGGTGTTCGTGGAGGTAGAGGTCGTGGACCCAGAGGTCGTAGGGGGCGGGGTCGGGGAGAGTGATTTTATTACACTTGTTATGTGGGATCCATTATTATGTATATGTTAGGACTTTTTATGTTATGTTATGACTCTTGCCTCGTTTTATTTACATGTGTTATATTTTTAGTCTTAATATATTATGACTCTTATAATGAAAAAAACAGAAACAACGACAACATAAATAATTCAAAGCATGTAGTAATCCATGACAATAAGTTAAACGGTTACACAACCAAATTAAACATAAGCAACACCGAAAACAAAATTATTCCTCTGTGATATCGATGAAGTCATGGGGTCCGCAATCTTTTGGGAATACCTTCACTAGGTTGGGCAATGTTATATTAACATAACAAATAGTTCCTCTAGGTGCAAACACAGCAACCTGCAAGTGAAATGTATACTTTAATTAAACCATGCTTATCTGTCCAAAAAATGAAGCAAGTTTCATGTTTAGGTTTCAGACCTTTTGGAGAACGAGAACAGATCCAACAGTTATGTCATTCGTAAATTCACTGTGTGTAAAGGCCTTGCGATGGATGCTAGCATCAACAGCACCCGTGGGGTCCTAAATTTTTGATATCGTTTGAGAAGTAAATAAGAACGGTTAGTCAAGGGGGACCAAAAACAAGGCCTTACAAAAGCAAGGACAAGACATACCTTGAGGGTAACTTTCGCATCTCTAAACCCATTGGGAGTGCAAGATTTGATAACAGCAACAACATTCTCCACCCTCTCAACGTTCGCTGTCAGAGAGCCCAACGGAGTGGCTATTCCCCACTCTTGCAGGGCTGATAGCCAAGCATGTGAGTTGAAATCAGGATCGGTTTCGGTTGATCCATGATCTAGCACACGCCTCACGATTTCCTGGGTCGGAATGTGTTGTGTGTTAGGGGTGGATCTACGGGCATACATGGCAGCCTGGATGGCGCCAGCCGGGCCAGGAATGAGAGGACGAGAGCTGCCAGAGTTGTTGCTTTGACCTTTGCAATGGCGGAGGAATGGATTTGGGTCTTGTTCCATTGTGTAGAATGAGGAGTAAGAAGAAGAGTCAAGACACAATAGACAGGAAGATGAGGAATGAAGAGTGAGAAGAAGAGGCAAGACACAACATAGATTTATAGCTCAGGAGTGCAGTCAAAACATTTAACGTGTACTGGTGGATGGTAGAAGAGTGGTTGGGGCTGGTGGTTGAGAGTAATGTCAGGGTTGGTGGTGGAGGGTAATGAAAATGAAAATGACAAGAGTACATCAAATTAACATTACCAAAAGTACATCAAATTAACATTACCAAAAGTACACGCATGAACCTGCCAATCTACGATGATGTCTAGATTTTCATCATTAACAACAACCTGTGATAAGGGCCACATTCTACCAAATTACAGAGAGTTTACAAATTAATATTACACAATACAAGAACATTCAATCTGTGGTGATGTCCACATAGTCCGCATGACCACTAAAAGCACCAAGCCAAGCTTGGAATTGTGCATCATACATGCCTAAACGTGGACCATATAGGTTGCGCCAGTATTTGGAGGCAAGATCAGCGTGCCAATCCCACTGGGGAGCAATAGTCGGCATAGGATGTCCAGGAGTTAATTGGAGCTGCATTTTAGAGAATAACCATAAAATTAGATACAAAAATTAATCGACAAGCTAGTATTAGATAACTTCCACATACAAAAATTAATCGACAAGCTAGTTGGCAACTAAAATATTAGTGTATTTGGTCAAAATATACCTGTACCCAGTGATTTATCACATGTCCAATAGCTATAACAGTATGCTCATCTCGTGGGCCGGCTCCTATCAGTGGAAAGTATGTGTTACAACCCATAGAGGATAAGGATACGAGAACCAATTGGTACTTTGTGGCAACAAGGTATCCCATCTCTGGCAGTTGAAACCATTTGTCAGGGGTGGCCGGGTCACCAAGAGGAAGAGTGAGACGATCATGTAAGCCATAAACAACATCTGTGCCCCACATCCTATTATACATTAACACATTGGTCTCAAGTTCTTGTATCAATGAAGCCCTAACCCAAGGCCAACCGTCCTGACCGGCGGAATGCCCCAGTAATGCAGCAATGGATCTATAGCCACAGTTACCATCATCCTCAACATCTGTAATTGTGTCAATATATGGATGGAGAAAGGCTGGAAAGTTACACATGAAATGGCTTGTATCAGACTTCTTCACACGCTTCTTCCTCTTTGCTGGTTGTGAAGACTTTTTTTCCTCTTTAATCTTCTTGTCAGTAAGTTCAAACGCTGAAGGATCACGAGTCAAGGATCCTATTGCTCGACCCTTGGGTTGTTTGCTCTCCTTCAACTTAGGAGTGCGGTTGGACTTTATCCGAAGCTCAGGAGTACATAGTGTACTCCTTTCAGGACAATATATCGCCTGAAGCTTCCTCCTTACCATACTCTGCCCTCCAGTATCCAAAGAATGGAAATAACGTGTCAGTGCCTCAACTT
The DNA here is from genome assembly GCF_012489685.1 of Lotus japonicus. Lineage (NCBI taxonomy): Eukaryota > Viridiplantae > Streptophyta > Magnoliopsida > Fabales > Fabaceae > Lotus > Lotus japonicus. Next base: position 6,022,470 of record NC_080045.1, on the reverse strand, counting down.
CTGGGTGCATCTCTCCATGGTTTAGTCCGCAAATATATGAGCTGCCAGTATCTGCAACAGGTAGATGCTCCCAACTTAGGCTCTTCCAGAATGGATGAATGGCCTCGTACGGAATCCTTTCATAATCTGCAAGTTCACAGACATGTTACATTGAATCACAAATATAAATAATTGGAAGTAGTTGACAGGAGAGTGGTTGACCGGTAACCTGCAAGTTGACAACCGCAAGGTAGTCCATGAGTCTCTCTCAATAAGCAATCGCATCTGCCGCCGCAGGCTCGCATTCTTGTCAGTTCAGCATCAATGAGTTTCAGGCATTTGATTGACACAAATCCCCTAATATTTGTGTAGAAAGGGGTCTTGAAAAGGTGATCAATTTTATTCATACTGCACTCAAACGATGTTACTATCTCATTGTGACGATTGGTGGTCAAACTATGCGACGCATCCTATGATGTGGCCAGGTCACCCTTACTGTTCCGCAACATCAACTTCAAGCTGGCATGTGCACCTTCAGCCCTGCAAACCAACAACGCACATGTAAGAATTAATACTGTAATAATCTATGAAATGAAATACATATAACAAGTCATAACATAATTTTTGTACCTGTTACTTGTTGTTGTTCCAAAATGCATCACATGATTTGTCCATGCCTTGGCAAATTTCTGCTTGTGGACCAACCATGTAGTAGAACAATAAGTGGCAAATTTCAACTTGTGTTTATGCTTTCACATGTTAAACAATTCAATCCAATGAGCTTCAAATTCTAGAACTGTTGGAGCATCTACCAATTCGGCCCACTTGTCCATAACCTCTTGAGCAAAATCATCCGTGCCAACATACTCTTTGCACTTTGCCAAAACACACTTGTTGATGTGCCACAAGCATAGTAAATGGGTGGTGGTGGGAAGGCTTTGTGAAGCAGCACTCAATAAGGCAAGATCTCTGTCTGTCACAATCACTCTAGGCAACCTGGATTGGTCGGAAATCAGAGACTTCATACACTCCAATGCCCAAATGTAGTCATATGTGGTCTCACTGCCAATGTAACAGAATGCTATTGAGTATGTTTTATCCGTGGAGGTCAGGCCAACAATCTCGAGCAAGGGTAGTTTGTATTTGCTGGTCTTGTATGTGCAATCCATGATCACTACATATGAGAATGTGTTGAAAAGTTTGACGGCATTCGGATGAGCCCAAAATATATCTCTAATCACTTCCGATCCGGGTTCATTTCGTTCGAAGTGAACATACTTCTCACCGTCCAACTTCTTCAGCAAGTATTGTATCTCTGTCATTGACCCACGAACGGATTGTCTGAACCGCTTGCAAACACCATAAATTTGTTGGATGGTAGTCAAGTTTGAAGGATCTTTTTCCTTCAAGGACGCCAACATCTTTCTAGGTGGAACCCAAGTCTTAGCCTGATTTATCACGTCCTCCTTCGCCTCACTATTCAGTCGACCAGCGTAATTGTGGCCAAGTAGTGACTCAGCTGCGAGATGGATGTGTCTACCGTCCATCACCTTCAACCACCAACCTTTATCATCTTTCGTACGTCGTCCTTTTAGCCTAAAAGGACAACCTGTCTTTTGTGTTGACGTTCCTTCAACAAGATCCGGTTCTCTGTAGGGAATATACGCACCATGCTTCTCACACCCCAGAATGACATATTCTTTTCTTCCCTTCTCACCACTATCAGACTTTGTTGTCACCAAAACAAAATTATTTGCCATAGAAATGTCGCGAACCCATTTCATAAGATCATCTTTCAAAGGGAAACGTTGTTTCAGGATAAACAAGGCATAAGGCATAAAACAAGGCATAAACAAAGCATAAACAAAATATGCAAAAATTTGTGCAATGAGTACCTGATCAGTATGATACAAATGAGAGACATCTATAGATATAATCGGAGGTTCAACTAGTGATGGTTGCTCCTCTGGATTATCATTTTCCAATCCAGCAGCATGTATCAATTGTGATTCACAAAAAAAAAAGGACTTTGTCATCCCTGGAACAAAAACGGTAAATCAAAAACCGACCCTATAACGGTAAATAAAATTCCGGTACTATAACGGAAGATCATAATCCGATACATTAACGGAACTTCATTTACCGATTCAGTTCACGATACAGCAGCCTAAATTACCAACTTAACTAACTAAACTAACTACTTAAACTAACAACTAACTACTTAAACTAACTATAAATAAAGTACCAAAGCTAACAACACTTACCAGAAGTTAAAAGCTTTCCCTTGGTGGTGGTGGTGTTGGTGGTGGTGGTGGTGGAAATGTGGAGATGGTGGTGGTGGTGGGAAGGTGAAATGTGAGGGAGGAGTGGAGTAATGGTAGAATAAGGTAGTTTGGGCGAGTTATGGGGGGCTGGTGGGGGGTTGTTGGAGGGAGGAGTAATGGTGGAGGGGTTGGTGGAAGGAGGAGTAATGGTGAAAAGGTGATCAAACTGCCAGATTACCAATCGGTAAATGATATACCGATATAAATATACGAATCGGTTAATGATTAACCGATATTGTTTTTCGTGTTCTGGGTAATGGGATAAAGGTGTTCATACTGAGGAACAATAACGGGAAATGATTTACCGATTGGTATTTTGACATCGGCATATCATTTACCGATGGGTAATTTTGGAATAAAAAAAAAGGCTGGGGCGCGTAGCCTAAGGGGTGGGGCGCCAAACCCAAATCCCGGTTGGGGTTGGTAGGTGGTGATGGGCGTTGGCTTAATTTTGGGGAAATTGGGGATGAAGATGGTGGATTAATTTTTTATTTGGGGGATGATTGAAAATTTGGGTTGATTAATTTAAGGTAATTTTAGTTAATTGGTTTAATAAATTTGAAGAACGATAGGGGAGAAGGACAATTAGGGGAAGAAGGAAAATTAGGGTTCTTTGGGGTGAATCTTCAGATTGAATTGGGGATTGGGAATTTGGGTTAAGTGAGGTGAATAAGGTTAAGTTTGGGGGGAAATTAATTTTGGTTAATCAAGTTAGGATTTAATTAGGAATATGTTAATTGTGTTTACTGAGGTGTAATTTATTTATTTATTTTATTTTTTTAATTCCACCTCACTTCATTGAACCTAGTCAGCATACCACACATGCACTCGCCGGAGGATGTGCCCCAAAAACATTTCAATGATGAGGACCTAAATCAATAAATTTTTTGGGAAGGGACCTGATTCAGACGACGAGACAAAGACAGAGACCAATATGACGCTTAACCCTAAAAAATAATATAGGTCCTGATCCATTCACATGACATGGTCATGTGAAATTGACATATGAGAGGATCCAAATCTCTTTGAATTATATAAACTTGTTTGATTTATTGAAGCAATGCAATCAGAATTGAATGCATGCAATTAAAAGTCGTAAAGAGAACAATTATTGAGGAAAATAATCATGTGGTAACAATTATTAAAACTTGTGTGGAAAGGGAGGGGATCGTTTCCTTATTTCTACTTGAGTAATGTATATTTTTCTACAAATACTTTTATAAAATTTCTATTGAATAAAAAATTAAACATTAAAAAAATTAATATTTTTACATTGGATAATTTATCAAAAAAATTGACTAGAAAAATTTGAATTGTTCTTTCCATTTAAAGTAAGTGTTCTTCGATTCAAATATGTTCTAGGTTGAGATCCAATAAATTGACCCAAGACTCAAGGGCCGAAACATTGTTTACGTTAGGTCGAGTTTCGACCTACCATATCAAAACTTGATGTAACTACATATGCAAATGGTCTCTGAGGGTTAGCTCAAGTGGTAAGAGTTAGGAGACATAAGAGTGAGGTGAAATGAATGGTGAAGGGGCCAAGATTCAAACCTTGTTGAAAAAACTAATTATCTACTAACAACTAACATTTTCCTATAAAACAAATACACCATATGAACGCTAGTTAGCTAGATATTAGGAAGTTATATGCCTCGTGTAGATAAATTGTGCCACATGTATAAATGATTATTACTCAATGACCATGCACATGAGAAAAATTTACACATGATAATATAAAAGCTTGGTAAGCTAAGAAATGAAGCTATCATACTTTCTCCACTAATAATCCTCTAGAACTATAAATATTCTCGGATCTAATTAGAATATTAGAGTGTCTTCTGCAAGTAATCCAATTTATAATGGCAAGGAATGTTAACTCTTCCTGCTCCACTCTAGTTGAGTTGGTTCATCATAGAATATGAGTTGGAAAAGCAGAGTTGTCCCACTTAATGGCAAATTGAGGATTAGCTCGCCAGTAATAAAAGAGTTTGAGCTATAAAATGGTGGGTTGATCTACCCTAAAATATAGAAAAATCATAGAGATGGATGTTGTACTTAAACTACAAACAATTTTTGTAATACATCAGGAGTAGATTATCTACCATGAAACCACAAGAAACTCCAACAAACAGATAATCCCTCTGTTTTACTCAAATGGCACTTCGATTAAGTCCACCACAAGCAGGACAACTAGTAAGAGCGATGATTTTCACAACTCAAAATAAGACTTGCGTTCACAAGCTTTGGGACTTAGGCCTGTTTGGACACATCTCAAAGGAGTTGGTCATATATGTTATGGAATAAAAAATTCTAAAGGGTGGAACATTAACATAAACACCTTGATTAAGAGAAAGAGATAGAAACAGCGAACTCACCGTGGATGGCAAGCATGCATAAGATCTTGGCGAATCGTTAAGGTTGTGAGCGGGTTGGGCCGCAAACGGGCACGATGACGACAATGAGATGGAATGAATTGGATGAGCGAATCTTCTTGGACGCAAACTACCAGTGATTGATGACAATAAGGTTCTATTTTGCGTGACTATGTGTGGTGGAAAAGTTGTATGAAAACTATACAGTTCCTAATGCTTGTTATTTTTTCATTGCATCACCAGAATAACTTTTTTGGGTCTAAAAACCTAAAGTAATATCCAACCCATTAAAAAACACATGAAACTAGCGCGTTGACTCGCCCCACTATCAGGGACCGTCAAACTAACGAGTTAAGTGGGGCGAGTTATACAGGTCGGCTAATAGGATTGCTTGTCTGGCTCCGCTCCGCCTAGTGGATTAGGCTGATTGACTTGGCGAGTCAAGTCATATTACCACCCTTAATTCCAATAGAATTCCACTTTGGAATACCGAACTCACCTTGCACCCTAATGTGGAGTGACAAAACAAGATAGAGAAGTGTTTTTGCCGATGCCTCCATATCTATTCATGTCACCCATAAAGTGGCTAAAATACTAAAATACCCTTAATAAAAAGTAACTTATCCAAACCACCCACCCTCATATATATCCTCCTCCTTCCTCATTCTACCCTCATCCACATCACTCATACACATCTTCATACCAATTTCCATACTTATCCTCTTCTTTTTCGTAGTGGTTCCTCAATACTAACGTCACCGTTTGGCACGCCGTCGGCTAGATTGTCATCGTCGTCACCATTGTTGTTCCACTCGAAGGTACTTCGTCGTCGTTTCTATTCTGCAATTGAACACACTTTAAAGTGTGTTTCTGTTGCAGTTTAAAGTGTGTTCAGTCCGTAGTTTAAACTGCGACAAAAACGCACTTTCAAGTGCACTATTTTGTTGCAGATTGCGAAAGATAGCAGATTGTTGACAATTTGTTTTCTCATTGAAGAAGCTATTAC